>NC_079408.1:17294256-17515891 GCF_029220125.1 Pseudoliparis swirei
GTGATTTATTTACGTCAGGTCTGTTGTCCTCTGGCAGCACAAAGTGGTGCAAGGGGGCAGAGTGTCAATGTGTGGGGTCAATAAAAGGTTATAACTACAAACAAACAGGTGTTTTTTTTTCAGCTGTGGGGCTTTTCACATTTTAGAGAGAGACCGGCAGCACAATGAAGCAGAAGCTCGATACCGCACAGGAGGCTGGTGAGATCATTTGAATTAAGGGGGAAATAATGACCAGGAGGAAAATACTGAACATCATGAGGAGGAATCAACTGATGAGGAGGATTCAGGGTCAGAAGAACAATCATGATGAGGTGAGAGATCCAACATCCAGACCACATGCTACTTCTTCCCCTGAAGAAGCCCCCACATCACCTGCTGCAGGAATGCAAGAAGAGTATGAAGTGAAGGAACATGAAGAACATGAGGAAGAATCTGAAATGGAAGAAGAGTCAGAAGGGAAGGAACATGAAGAACATGAGGAAGAATCTGAAATGGAAGAAGAGTCAGAAGGGAAGGAACATGAAGAACATGAGGAAGAATCTGAATCTGAAATCGAAGAAGAGTCAGAAGTGAAAGAACATGAGGAAGAATCTGAAGAAGTCTCAGAAGTGAAGGAACATGACGAACATGAAGAAGAATCTGAAGCTGAAATGGAGGAAGACTATGAAGTGGAGGACTGCACTTATGACGATGAAGAGGAAGAATCAACTGATGAGGTCAAATTTGAGGAAGAGGACCCATCGGCGATAGAAGAATATTCCCAGTCAAAGATGAAGCATTGATCTAGTCTTCCATCCCTCCAGGCAGAGAGACGAGTCACCTCGGACCAACCGCATCTTCAAGGTAAGACGAGAGGTGTGAAACAGAATGTGTTCAACATTTATAATCTACGCTTAAATACCAGTCAAACCAGATGGGGTCCTTCTTGACCCCAGAGGGCAACAGGTGTGTGTCAATTGGGAGGACATTGACCATTGGCAGAATAGTCACAGGGAGGTAGAAGAAGGCAGAGAACACCCACGAGGTCAAAAGAAAGCATGTGGGGTCAAGTGAGGCTCTCCCCGCCGTGTGCCCTGCGTACCTGGCCGAGGGCAGGAGGTTGAGGACGCTGTTGAGCACGTGGTGCAGGTCAGCGTGGCCCTGGTCCACCAGCAGCACGAGGGCGTCGCAGCAGGCCGAGCGCACCAGAGCTCCGTCGATGCAGCACTGCTGCCACAGGGCCTCCAGCGCCGGGCCCTACACACGGCACAAGTCAAGACCTGGAGCCAGACTCCGCTCCAACGGGTCTCTCACCATGCAATGGTCAAGAAGGTGCTGAATACCATATAGGGCCGGGCAGATGACTCCAAACACCAGACACACCGCACCCAATTCAGAGTGGAGGACGTTGCACATGTGTTTTCATATTAATCTTAAATGTCATCCAGAATAGTTGAATTAATAATGAACACATGAATAGAAGTATTGGGTGCTGCTGCTCCCAGTGGTCGGTGATGCTCCTTAATGGGCATAAACTCAAACCTGTGAAACCATCTCATGTTCCGTCTTTCTTTCAACGACTGCTCGCTGGTTCCGTTTCTATTGACCCCCACTGAGTCGCATGGTGCGATCCACACAGTACGTACACATGCAGCAGCAACACAGCCTCCGCAGGGACTCACCTGGGTGGAGGACTGTGTGATTTGCCCATTGACTGCGATCTCTTTGAGCACCGCGGCTACAAGATGTCTCACCGCCTGGAAGACAGACAGCAGGCCTTTAGAGAGGTCGCTCGATTGGTTCTCTTCCAATCTCTCGCTACGGTATCAAACACATCACTTCTGGTGGTCTGAAAGGGGAGCGGGTAATGCCGTTATTTGTGAGACGAGAGGATGAGAAATGAAGACGAAGATACCAGACGGTAGGAATATGGAATATATCATGTAACTTTAGCACCTCTCTCTCCTCCTCTCTCTACTTATGGACGCGTTAGTATACACTGAGCACCTCTCTCTGTCAGGTCTTTGTGACGGGGTGAGGCTCAGGCGCAGAGACAGGCTGGACGCAATATAAATAACAAAAAAGCACTCTTTAATGAGGCAAAACAGTTTACAAAAAAACAAGGTCCAAAAGGGGCAGGCAGAGGATCGTCGGTCAGGGTGGAAGCAGACAGGATCAGATACGACAGACAGGACGACGGGGAAAAGACACGGAACGAGAGACGACAATCCGACAGCAGACAAGGGAAAGACTAACACAATATATAGGGGGGGAAACAGGTGTACGACATCAGACTAACGAGACAAGAGTGGCTGAGGGCAGGTGCAGGGAATTAAACAATTAAGACAGAGAAGACACAGAGGACACATAGGAGACACGGAACACAGGAGAAACAGAACCGGGTGTTACACTCTCCTCCTCTCTCTACTTATGGATGTTTAGGATACACTGAGCACCTCTCTCCTCTTCTCTCTTCTCTCTCCTCTTCTCTCTCTTCTTATGGATGTTTTAGGATAAACCGAGCACCTATCACCTCTTCTCTCTCTCCGTATGGATGAATTTTCATCTCTTCATCACACATTACTAACTCTGCTTCCTCCCTGAAGTCTTTGTAACTTCACGTCTCATTGGGTTATAGCGTCTTTCCCTGTGAACGTTTTTTCTTCTTCTATTTCTTGGGAGTTTTTCCTGATCCCATGTGAGGTCAAAGGTCAGGGATGTCGTATGTGTACATACTATAAAGCCCTCTGAGGGGAGTTTGTAATTTGTGATATTGGGCTCTATAAAATTAACTGAATTGAAGAGAGTATTTCCTCGAAAAGGAAAACCTGTCTGCCGAGCTGAACTCCCCACATGTGGCAGCTGCTACTTTCACGTGTGCCGAGGCGTGGCTTACCTGGGCTTGTATGATGGGGCTGGGGAAGTCAAAGCGGAGCTTCAAACTCTCCGTCATACCTGCGCATCAAGCCTGATGGAGCAGAAGGAAACTCCATTAGAGGAAGTGAACTGAGCTCAGTGACAGTTCGGAGCGGAGTGATATGACGTGTAGGTGGCGTTGAAGTCGGCCTTTGAAACAGAACCGAAGGGCTTCAGAGCGCGGAGGACGACTCCAGGGCCACGCACTGCTTGGAGGTGTTCAGGGGCCCGTGCCCCTTTGAAATCCGATCGGGGGGGCATGTGTTACTAAATGATGGCCCCGTTGCCACCACAGCATTTTGCATTCAATTATTCACAAGTCATCAGTTTACCCTCTCGGGTTGCGTCCTGGGGGCGACGCGCCGTACAGGTGCTGAGCGCCGGCTGTCGGAGGCCGCAGACCACAGCTGCTCTCCAGCAGGTTCACTCGTACAGGTCAATATGTCAGATATCAGCTTATGAATAGGGCCGGCTATGGAAATACATCGTGTGGTTCTGCTCGGTATCAAAGTATGGTTCTTCAAGGATTTCCTTCTTTAAGTTAAAATGCAAAACTGATTTCAGAAAGACGACGAGTTCTGAAAACTAGTTTCACTCGTTAATGCTTGAGAATGTTTCTATAGCATATATATTGTATTTTAAGTCACATTCTGGTGTCTTGTGCTGGATGTTGTCTGATCAGTAAAATGTTGTCCTTTCACACATCACAAGTGCTTTTAAAGGCTATATTTGACATATCTGGGGATTAAAAAGGCAACAAATATCTACAAATATGAAGAACACATACCTTCAGGTAAGATTACAGCTTTTAAGTCCAACCTGGGAACATTTGAGCTCCTTTCCCACTCTCAACTCTTTTTCCCTGTTAAATATCTGTCAACTGATACATGGTTTAACATTACTATAAAGACAGGGAACAGGAGCCTCATGTGCCTGACCTCTGCAACCCCACCTCCCCAAACACACCCCCTGCTGTTATCTCACTGATAAGCCAGCCTGCCGTGCTGTACTTTCCACCAGCCGGCTCCTGCTCGCTCTCCACTGGTTCCCACTGAGGCAGGTGAGTACTGCTGTACGCTGACGATTACGGCATTACAATATGTATCGACGTTTGTGGACGATGATGCCGCCGACAGTGGAATATCTGAATATCTTTAGCTTAACAGTCTTTAAAATGAGTGTGAGGAGTTTGATAGGAGTGTGTGTGAAAGGTTGACTTGTTCTAATTAGAATGATTCTGTCATCTCTCGTCACGGTTTGAGGGACAGCTGTCATTGAGAAGGAGCTGGTTTATTCTTTCGTTTAAAAGACAAGTCGATGGTTTCTGCATCAAACTGTTCCGGTGGTTTCTACGGCGTATGTACCGTAGAGAAAAACAATATGGGCTGGCCTGTAGTGCCAGGTCTGCATTACGATAGAAGGGAGGACAAAGCGTGGACAGTGTTGAGCCAACAGCGCTTTAGAAATGACCCGCGGAGGCTTTACTGAGTGACGCTGCAGAGCGCACAGGCACGTGGGACTTCTGATGGGCTTTTCACTCTGTCACGGCCACGTTGAAGGCCTCATATGGTATCAAACAATAGAAACACATGACATCAGGTTTGAATAAAAGTGATTGGGTGAGAGCTGGTATCTTATTAGGGTTGGGCGAGTGTTTTATTTTGAACATGAAGCAATAAGTCAGTTACTGTTTCATTCAACAGTCATAGTAATTAATGATGCATTTTTTAATCATTTATTTATAAAAAATGATCGCACCCTGCAGCTGCTCAAAATGTAATGTGAAATAAATATGCTACTTTTCCATTTTTTAAAGTTAATTAATTATTTGAGGGATTTGGATTTGTTTAGTGTCAAAACACGTTATTTAAGGATGCTTTTCACTGTCTTCGACACTTGATAAAAAGGTGTTACATATCAAATTCTTATCGCTTACTGAGAGCAATTCTTGTTTCTGTGGCACATAAATATACTTTAACCGTGTTATGCAGCCAGCAGTCATTTGACCAAAGAGCTTTACATGCCATCTGAAGATAGAAAGTACCAACAGAAAGCCATACAGAATGCGACCCTTTATTCAGTCCTGTGGGACAGCTGTTACATAAAGTGTAATGATCCCATACCACGTGACACCTTACAGTTACTTTACGTCACGGCTGTGACCCGCTGTGGTGCGTTTGAGCAACCAGTTAGTTTGTGGCTGCTTTCGGCTTTCAGTGGTTTTTACCATGCCGATCGGTAGATCAAATTTATTCACACAAATTAAAGGAATCCCTCTGCTATGTCAGAAAATGCTTTCAGTATAGTGTGTTATGCGTTTCAATATGTTGCTGGTACGTTTGTGAAAATAAAGAAGAGATTTGTCAACGGGCTCTTTACTGTTGTGGGATGCTGGCTACGTGTCGAACATACCCAGCCAGAATAAACCTGCGTGAGACAAACATCTATGTAGTTATAATAAAACTAAAGACAACACAGCAGCTTGTAAATGAAGTTATTGCTAGCTGAACAGGCTAATATGAGCTACAATTGGGTCATAAACACAACAGCTGGAGAGACTCAGCTCGCCCAGCCTTCGTAACAATGAGGCCGGGTGGACGTCCCTCCCGCAGCGGACTGAAGCGTTTCAGTCTCTCGGTTCAAAGTAAATGAAACGTGTGCATGTCGCTGCCATAACTTTACCTCATTCATGCAGCATCCCGCGAACCCGCGTGTAACTACGGCGTGCAGCGAGGACCAAAATCAACGGAGCGCGAGGAGTCCCACGCCCACAGCACATAAGCTTTCGCTGCAAATAATGTTGTAATAACCTCACAGTTACAATCAGGATTGTACTGTATTGTTAAGGTTTATATAAATATGTATGTAGAATAGTCTGTTATCAGTGTAAACAGCTGTAATTGTATTGCCATTAAAGATGGACTGGGATGTTCATACAGAGTGAGACGATGCCCGTAATTCAGATATAATTATTATTGCATCCATGATTTTGTACATTTTATTAATGAATGTATCTAATTATGTTAGTCCTATTTATCACATTTTCAAGGGTGACCTGAGTAGGATATAACTGTAAACATTAGACCGCAATATAAGTAGCAAGGTAATAATAATCACGTGTCCATGTCTAATGCCATATATTCATCAAAAGAGCATGAACAGTTCTGTCTCCGTTTTGTTTATTGAAACTCTGATGTATTGTTGTCACAATAACACTTTTAATCACACCAGTCCTACATTAACCGTTGCGTAACTGCTTTCAAAGGGTTTAAACATCTCGAATACACTGTAAAAGAAATACCAATTTTGCAAGTTTTCCCTTGGGACTTGAAGGCAACATACAGGATAGTTCCTCCCTTGCCAATTGGAAGCCCGTGTGGCTGCTGCTCTCTGATTGGCTCCTTCAGTCTCGAGCTCTGTCTGCAGACCAGCCCTAGTCGGCACGCCAAGCTGCGCGTGCGCTTTAACCCGCAGGATCGTTAGGTTTGCCGAATTGTGGCAAAGAGTTAACGGAAACGAAATAACTTTATGGTCAAAATAAAAGGATGCAACATATTTGACAAGAAGCAAATACTATGAATGCCTAATTAACTCGTGCTTTATTGTAGTTACTCAATTGTTTAGCTGGTTGCAATAACACATATAAATGCAAATAATCCATGTATCCATTAATCTCTTCCAAACGAACGAGCAGCATGTCATATACATGTGAAAACAAAAGGAACTTTTTTGTGAAAAAGTCATGCTGCATATACAGTGAGATGAGTCTAAAACGGCAGATTATCTGATTTGAGCACAACATAAAAAGCAGCTATTGTATTACAGTCGTTCTGGCCAGATACAAGGTCCTTATTTTCCTCTCTCTGTTATTTAATGTAATTTAACCTCCATTAATTGTAATAGCAAGGAAAGAAAACACCATTTATTCAACACTGCTGGTAATTCAATATTGAGAATCACAAACATGCATTCATATCCACAGTGTTTCAAAAAACTCTGTCCATGGTGGTGAGCAAATAAGACTCATCGGTGCCCTAAATTCTCAGAACGGCCGCACTGCGATGGGTCTTTTATTTTGAAAGTCTGCAACGGAACTTCTTCAGGGTGCTGCGTGGCGCTTGACAGCCGGCGAGGCTTTGAAAGTCTTGAGTGTGACTTCAGTCCAGGAGAGACCATGTCCGCCGTCACAGGCACACTGAATGCACCTCTACTCTCATTTAAACCCACTTCTCCATGAAACCACAGTGACGCGGGGCCTCCAGGATGGCTAACTCGGTGAGTAGCCACTTGGAGGATTTGCTCGCCAGTCCGAGCGCGTGAAGGATATTTTTTGGGGACATTTGGCTGTTCTGCCACACCGGAGGAGTTGGTGCTTTTTCACTCCGTAACGAGGATCCTCCAGCCGGAGAGCTAGCTTGAGCTGATCCGCTGTGTCCTGACGGAACAGTGCAACCCTCCACAGCTTTTATGAGCATATTAATATGCGTCTGCTTCCTCCAGACACGCGCGCGTTCTCCGTAAACCAAGACCATTTCCAATTAAGCTTCCACTCCCATTCTTCCAGTCGGCATAATGTTGCACGCGGTGCATAATGTGGCATGTAAACGGCGGAATAGAATAGCTCAACTTTCATGTGTTTCTTCCCCAAGTTGTTATCAAATGCAATATCAGTTAACAGCCGGTAGAAACCCGTGGGAGCAGATTTCATTAAAGTTTTTAAATAATAAATGTGAAGTGCTCCATGGGTGGTACCGTCCTGCGTTTTACCTGCACGGCGCGTCACGCTGTGAACGTGGCGGAAAGAGACGTCACGAGTGTGAAGGGTGAACCCTCATGTATAGGAGTTGTTTTCCCATCCTGTCAAACAGATGTGTTGTTGTTGTCTTATTTGTTGACAACCCTCCATCACTGTGTTGTCAGGGTGCTGTTCAGGTGAAACTAGAACTCGGTCATCGTGCCCAGCTGAGGAAGACGCCCACCGTGGAAGGTTTCACCCACGACTGGATGGTGTTTGTCCGCGGCCCGGAGCAGAGCGACATCCAGCACTTTGTGGAGAAAGTGGTTTTCCACCTGCACGAGAGCTTCCCCAAACCAAAAAGAGGTGAGAGGCGGCGTTGCCGTGGCTGTGAGAGAACGCCTTTGATTTGGGTTTTCTGTAAAGACGAAGCCGAGGCCCCCCCAGGAGGTCTGCTGGCTGCAGAGCTCCAGAGCCCGGAACACCAGGCACAGAGCGGGGTCCTTAAAGCCGAGCTTAGACCGCTGACTGCTGTTCATCATGAACTTGTGCAGTCTCCTCACCACTAAAGGACATACACACACACGCACACACGCACACACACACACACACACACCAGGGGAGGACATTTACATATTTTTAGGGGGCATTTTTTTCCCCCACTGACTGAAATCCAGAGGCATTTAAAAATAAATTGGGGGCACTTTTTGAAACTTGTGAAATAACATTTAACCTTTGTTCAAAAATAATAAATATACTTGGCAATAATAAGACTATTAGGCAATAATAAGACTATTAGGCAGTAGTCTAATAGATTCTGGACCGGGTCATATAGGTTACGATGATTTTGACAAGTTCATTAAATTATCAGGATTATTAGAGGACATTATGGGGGCATTTTGTGCCCCTCTCCTAGTGATATGTGGGTCAAAATTATCTTTCTTAAGGGCAGTTTTGCCCTTTGCCCTCGTGTATTTCAGACACTGACACACACACACACACTCTGCCTATGCAACGTGGGATATTTTAACTTGAACTCTCCAAAACCCAGCTGTCCATTATCAACATAATTCCTTTTTAATCAGCTAGATTAGTTGATAATGGACAAACCGCTGCAGCTCTGATCTGGACCGCGTGTACAATGAAGCTGAAGGGCACCACCGCTGTGAAGTCAAAGTTTTCCATGCAACAGTTCACTCTGCGTAAACCTCCTGCTGTCTTCTGATTGGTCGGTTTGCACAGAGGGTTGTAGCTGTTGTCGCATGGGGTGAATTCAGTACCACGTTTCTGGGTTTTCTGATGCGGCTCTAAACCCTTCTGCCAATGGGGGTTGAGGCCCAAGTTTTTTTTGGGCCGTGCTTCCATCGCGGCTGTGAGCCTTCCTGTCGGACGGCCCACACGGTGTGCAGGGGAGGGCCTTCAGTCTTTGTGGTCACCCATGCATCGTGGGCCGTGTGAGCTGAAGGATTCCTAATGGAGCATCTGGCCCGGAAGGGATCAATTAAAATCTCCTCTGCTTCAGGATTTCTTTTTTTCAGCCCACTTCAGTCTTTTGTGAGTTCAGGGGTTTGTTGGGTGAGACTGAGGCTTGGCATCGGGCCAACATGGAGTCCTCCTGTTGCTGCTCATGTAATTACATAGTTACAGAGACATTTGATTTATAGTCCATGCTCTGCAATCATAATAACTCTCTCTGGCGGTTTTCTGGTAATTAGGATCAATGTGTCCGTCTGTCTATCTGTGGCATTTAGAAAAGAAACGTCAGTAATGCACTCTGGACACATCTGTAGTCACGACAGTCTTTACACGGATGTTTCGAGAGCTGCAGCTAATGTTTATTTTCATTATCAATCAAAGCTGACACTCACGTTTTATGTTTTAATGTCTTTGGTTCAAGAAAATGTTTCACATCCAGTGAAAAAGAGCCGTGTCATGGCTTCAGTGGGGGATTTTGCTGTGTCGTGGTTCACATGCTGACTCATCTGCTTGTTCCACAATACCAACGTGAAATGAGGGAAACACAACATGTCATTGTTTGCATTAAGTGTCCCTGACATACATATTGTATTAGTCTAGTTTGTCTTGCTGCTATTTTAACTGACCTCTGACCTCTGACTCCATCAACGCAGTTTAGTTGAAAACTTGCTGTTTAGTTGTTCCGTAGAGAGCTGAAACTATTAGTCCTTAAATCAGTCAAGTTTCTTAAGATTATAATACTTTGCTTTCTTTTACAATTGTTTGTTCTCTAGAGAAGATATTTGAAGATGTCCCCGTGGACTCTGAAAAGCTCTCCATTAGTGTCTGATATTTTATAGACTAAACAATTAGTCAAAAAAGCAATAAATCAAATGGGCAGATTAATTAGTAATAAAGTCATGAACTACCAGTTATACAGTCTGTTTAACTGTTATCATTGGCTCCTTTTAAAACGGGCCGTAAGCTGGAAACTAAACTAAGATTCAGAAAGTCAGAGTTCTTTGTTTCCCACCAGGAACATTTACATTTTCGTTGTTTACATTTACATTAAACCTGTCTCTTTCTGAACTATATCGACAAGTCCAATGTGTATTACTATGCATGGTAATATGCCTGGACTCTTGATTAAGAAGAGGATGATGTTAGCCTTGAAGGACAGAATGTAATGTGGCTAAATGCGACCAGGACGGATCTGAGGTGTTCATCAGTTAACTGGGATCTGTGGAATGTAAAACATGTGGGTTTGAATGTATTTGTTTGTGGATCGCTACACACACGTTTGTGGGTTTTTGAGACTCCCCTGCTGTGGCTCGGTTCTCAAATGCGTTTTTTTCAACAGAGACCTATCTGTAGCCAATCAGATGTCGTATAAATAAATACAAATACATATAAATCCACATTTATTACATATATATCTATATATACATATATAGATATATATATAAATGGTAATTTATTTATGTGCGCATTGGAATATATTTGAATTGTTCTGTGCACATTTGTGAGTGTGTGTTCGCATTTGCAATTATTGAAACTGATCTGCCCCCGTCGTCACCAGCATCCTCTGTGCCCAGCTCCTGATGTTTAGTAAAGCATAAAAGTCATCACGTTTAAGGGAGTTGAACTTCCCCTTAAGACGGCGTCATACTGATGATTAATCCGTTCCAGTTGCTGTTCCAGTCTTGTGACAGCCCAGGTAGCCAAAGTGACCTGGTCCAGATCCAGCTTAAACTCGGCGCGCCGGAAGAAACACGTCGGGCCGAGACTCTGGATACACGATGTCCTAGAATCAGGCCGATATACTGGCCCGATTCTGCCGTCTGACACTATAATAAAAATAACCGGGGCCAGCATCGGCCCGAACCCGACACGCCGGAAGAAACGTCAGTCCGGTCGTCGACTCGGGATGAATGAGGCCCCGGATATCGGGCCGACTAATTTCTATAATGTTAGATTTGGCCCAGATTCGGCACCCATCAACGGGCCAGAACCTGCTTTAGTGCTGGCTGTGGCCACGTCTCAGCTTGGATTGGCCCGTGACTGTAACAGCGGAATCTGGGCCAGATTTGACACGAATGAAATGGGCTCAAGCTGCCTCACATTTGGCCGGAACACAGCCGACACTCGGCTGCAACACAGTCGAGTCCGTTGGCTACCTGGGAGGAGACATGACGCCAGCAAAGTGGCTGACATTCAGAGAACCGTCAGCAGAAGTCTCCATGCAGGTCATCCAGCCATTTTCTGTATTCACATGTGGAGGGGGTGGAAGGCAGAACCCAATACATCAGTGGGTCGAATACGTGTTCCTTATGCCGAGGAAAATAACGTTGGATTCAGCTGTTAGTTCATTCTACAACCTTAAAAACTGAATTTTTTTAATAAGGGCGAATAGAGTGTTCATACTGGGGGGTTGGATCAACTAAAACGCTGTTTATAGCAGGAAAAAGGCTAAATTAATGCTGTTTTTACTATAATTTGAACAACCTTGCACCAATAATCAACGAGCCGGATTAAAAACCACAACGGGGCCATATTCGGCCTGCGGGCCATAGTTTGCCCATACCTGGTACCTTGATGTATCACCAAAGTGATGGGCCTCTGCGCTGTGGAACGGTTTTGGAAGAGGACGTGTTTTGAGACTCAGTTGGACTCGTTGCCTTGTTCATGAACCACACAGCTCCCCAGATGTGGACCCTCCGCATCTTAAAGCTTGTCCTGACAGACCTCTGGTGGCATGTGACCAGGTGGGCGTTTGTCTTCCTCTCTGGATGAATGTGATGTGTGGCTGGAACACTTGAGGCCCGGAGAGCAGCAGCAGAACTCCTAACCCTCACGGAGTCTCGCCACGAGGTCCCTCCAGAGCCGGGGAAGTCTTCGGGGCCTCGGATTGTGAGCCGAGTGCTTCTTGATCAGTGGAATACATCCGAGGGAACGATGGTTTCATTTGTTCCAGCTGTTCAGGAGAACAATTAAACTAAATTCGCCCACAGGTCCACTCTGTCCAACAGATTGGCACTAGAACAATGAATCGATCGTCGTTCGATGACCCTTTGAAAGCTCATTTTACAAATGCATGATGTCGCTGAGGAGCTTTGCCCCAGAGATAACATTTTATTTCTAGGGTTTGACCTTTTTGCTCGATAAAAGGAATTTAACAATTATTAGATTATCACTTTGACAAAAACGATTATCACTTCCCAGAAATAGAGAATATCGAATGTTGGACGGATCGCAGAGTCCTTTGAGGTGAGGTTGGGCTATGCAAACAAAACTCAACAGAATTGATTTGATCCTTTCAGCAGCATCAACCGAGATGATGACAGGAACCAGTGTTGTGGTTCACACATCTATGATGACGAAAGACTTTTCATCCGACCCGGACAAGTTGGCTGTGTTTGACACTCGCTCTCTCTTCTTTTCTCTTCTCGCCAAAGTGTTCCAGCTGTTGAAGGTTACAGTGTTTTCCTCACCTGCACATCCCTCATGGTGACACTCCATCCCCTCTAGGATGAAGCGGGAGGCGTTTAAACGCGGTGGAAGCTCAGAGCACATCTGTCGATAGCTGCCGTTTCTGTTTGACTTCGTAGCCTTTGAAAGCCGATAGTTAGTGCGCCTCACGGCCGGAGACGAGTCCGGTTGAATACGAGCCGTGTGTGCTGAGATACTTCAGGTGTACTTCAGGGTTCTGCGACGAGAGCGTTCAAGTGGACCAAAGATCCCCTCTCATCGTACACCAGGCTCCCCTGTGCACATGGGGAACGTGTCACGGCTACTTGGCTCAATGCCAGGTCGGATGGAGGAGGCGTCCATTGTTTAGTTTAGCCGGGCTCTCGTGGCCGGCTGATAGCATTTCAGAAGCGGTGGAAAACGAGCGACGAGAGCGCGACTTCCTCCCACTCTCTGTGATTTGTTGCAGCTGCCAGACAACACATTAAGATTAATGACGTATCAGTCCGTAAAGCTGCCGCCGCGCTTCGTTATGGCCACACGGTTCAACGGGCCGGCGTTGCCACGGCGACCGTCCGATGGCAGCGCCGTCTGAACAACTGGAGGTAAAGGAGCTCTTTGGAAACCAGTAAAAGGGGCTGCGGCTCACGCTGCTTAAGCACCTCATTTGGAGGCTCGGCTGCCATTTAATCTACTCTGGAGACGGCGTCGCTTCAAAGGTGTGATATTTCAGAGGACCGTCACTTTTATGGACCGACGTAAGACGGCGTAATGGGAAAGAAATGCGCCGACGTGGTGAAAAGAGTTTCAGGTCTGCCTCTCGGTGCTGTGCAGGAGAGATTCACGGGAGCTCGGCTTCTTTTTGTGCCCCGGTGGAGACCGAGGTGCTCTCGGTTCCAGAGGAGGAGAGAGAGCCTGGACCTAAAACACCTCTCGTATTCTAAACTACGGGTGATGGGATGCACACTAGCCACAGCTCACTGCATTTTTGGTATTAAACCGTCAGTCCATCGGTGTGAGAGCCACTGCTCGGTCAGTGGATGATTCCTCCTCCGCTGTAGACTGTCTTCACCTCAGAGGTCACGGTGCGGTGCACAATACGCGGTTTGTACGTCGTGATTTGAAGTGCTGAAGTTGTTATGTTATGCTGCGTTCACACCGAAAGTGCTGAGAATTCTTTGAGCGAGTAGATCCCATGCAAAGTCAGTGCACGGATGAGAATGACGAACATTTTCGCCTCAAGTTGAAATATTTATGAACACGAGGCGTTGTCGGACGTCCTCAACAAGTATAAAGCAGAACTAGTGGTTAGTTTGTCATGGTGGATGAAGGACGTGATAACTGTTTCCATGGAGTAAAGCCACAGAGATAAGCCCCGCCCCCTATAAGGTGCAAATGACGCGAGGAGCCACAGAATTGTCGAGTGAGTAAACTCACACGAGTAAAGATTTTGGTGTGAACGCAGCATTAGTCAGTCCCACGATGGAGAGCTCAAAGGACCCCCCCCCCTGTGACTGTCTAAAGGTGCATCCAAAGCAGCATGGCCTTGCAAGGCACTGTGTAATTCCTGCACGACCAATGGCTTCTGCTCACTTGTACCGGGCAGTGGGTAACTCCTGGACGTTGGCAGCACGCCCCTGTAACTTATTATAAGACATGACATCTCCCATATGATGAGAGGGTTTTCCTTCTCGAGTTTCCAGCCCGTGATATGGGCTGTACCTCCAGAGACGAGCCCAACGTGGTTCTGATCACAACTGTCCCGCTGCCAACGCTGCGGTGCTCTCTTTCCTTTGAAGGTGTTCCACGGGCGCCAAGTCACAAACCTAGTTAGAGTGCATGAGGTTACCGCTGCAGTAAATATTTGATTCACAGGGCGAACAAAACCCAAGAAAGCTGCAAACCAGGCCGAACCTCCTATACAAAACTGTTACAGATATATAGATATATTACACACCACCTCATGTGCTCTGTCCAATAGAGACGTTGTGATCTAGTTATGTGATCCCCGGGAAATCATCTGATGTATTGCCAGGACTGGCACACCGTCCCGCTGCTCTTCCTCAGGTGGACGCGTTGACCTCGTTAAGGTCTCATTTCTGTGACCTCAACATCTGAAGCTTCACGTTTTTTCCAAAAGGCCTTCTTGGAGACACAGAAAATCAGTTCCTTACACTTACTCAGAGTATCTCCTTTCCTGAGAGAAAGAGCGTCCTGTTCTGTGAGCCAGATTGGCGACAGTATAAGCCCCTGACATTGTGTACACACACACACACACAGATTGATGCCTTAATGATTGGGCCAACATGTTAGCCTCTGGCCATCTCCCTGGCTCCATGGAACGCTCCCATGAAGCCTTTTAACTCCCCTCATGCTCTGCTCAGGCTTAATTTGTGGCCTGTGTGCACATACCACATAAGTCACTGCAGTGACCTACACATCAGATTCACTTCCTCGGGCTGACGGTCTCCCAAGCGGCAGAGCATTCCTGTGCTCTCTGCTGTGGCTTTGCTAATGGGATCTGGTGATGATGCCAGTATTGATATGCTTCCCTCTGCATGTGTGCACATGCGGTTACTTTCTGTCTTGCCTGAACACAGTAACAATAGTGAGGTCGTGACCTTTGACTGAGAACGGGTTGACTGGTTTTTTTCAGTTTTAAAGATACTAATTTGCAAAAAGGAAAGCAATAAATCATCATCACATGCATTTCAGAAATGGGCAGCAGCCGGATGTAATATTTCCTAAAAATGTGTAGGCTAAATGGGTAATTTGTTTTTAGCTCTGGGCAGCTAATATCTTGGCTTGTGATTGTCAGGTGGTTAGCTTTCCTGCCACCGTCGGCTCTCCTGCTAACGTTGGCTTTCCTGCCACCGTTAGCTTTCCTCTGTCAATTTTAACACCGATGTGTTGTTCACATGTAACATTATCAGGGATCAGCCACTGAAGGCATGAATGATGATGTCCTGATCTCATATTTTAACATATTGGACTTGATGCTCCCACGCCATATTGTGTTCATGTGTTTGTGTGTGCAGTGATGGTGACTCTAGTTGACACATCAGCATTGACCACACAATGTGACGTCGATGTTAACTCTCAAAACAAAACAATCATCCAGCAGTCAGTCGGCACTGACAGCACTTTGACCGGTTCGTGTGACTGGAGATGCTTAATTCAATTCACTTTATTTTGTGTCGACCAAAATCACAAATTTGCCTCGGAGCGCTTTACAATCAGCAGAGCCCTGGCAGGAGGCATCGCGAAAGAGGCCAGACCAATGAGGCCAGGCCCTTGAGGCAGGAGGCATCGCGAAAGAGGCCAGACCAATGAGGCCAGGCCCTTGAGGCAGGAGGCACAGAGAAGGAGGAAGGGACATTGGGAAGGAGGCCAGGCCAGAGACTGGATGCAGGAACCAGGGACAATGAGTTAGGAGCCAGGACCAGCTTCAGACGCATCCAGGTCCAATGGACCCTCTCAGGCGAGAAGAGACCCCCCCCGACCCCTTTGCCTCCTCTCTACCTCCTTCTGTTTCATGGATTCTGGAGGTCTGGATCATGGTCCATGCCTACTACTAATTATTCATACATTCTGTAATATTCATTGAATGTGTTTATTTGGCCGAACAAAGTAACTAACGGTACCTGTGTGTCGGCTCATTCATTGAATGTGTAGTAACTCTGTAACTCTGTTAATCTGGTCACATGACATCTCTTCTTCTGTCCATCCTGGAGAGGGATCCTCCTCTGTTGCTCTCCTGAAGGGTTCTTACCTTTTTTTCTTCCTGTGAAAGTTTTTTTTTCTGAGTTGTTCCTGATCCGATGTGAGGTCAAAGGTCAGGGGAATTTGTGATTTGGGGCTATACAAAATAAACTGAATTGAATACATTTTTAAATGTTCTTATCTGAAAACTGAAACTTGGATAGGAGTTGGCATTTTCTCCCCTGGCTGTCTCTGCTTTCTGCTCATTACTCCCAGTTGGAGCCGGCCTGGTCAATAAACGGCAGCAGTCTGCACGTTTACATGCATTTCAGGAACAGCTCTGCAGTAATGCAATTTCTAAAACCACATGTTTTCTGTATGCGGTGGGGGAGCAGAGTAATCGGATTTTCTCCTTCGTGTTGTAGACGAAGACTGCAACTAAACAATTATTTACACTACTGATTAATATGCAGATTATTTCTATTAATAGTTGAGAGTATTCTGGTTTCTTGAAAAGGTATGGAGGGATTATGGTCTGTGCTCTCACCAACTTCAATAAAGGAGAATTTTTAATTCAAGAGTTTATCAAGTGATCAATTTGCCCAAAGTTGTTTATTGGCTGAAAAGAAAAGAAAACATTTAACGACAGAGTGTTCCTGATTTAAATTAAAATGTACTGCTACATGCGCGACATATCAATAACAACATAAATGCATTGACAATTGCTCACAGGTGAAAGGACCACGTCAGTGAGGAGCAGAGAGCGTTTCATGTGCAGGTACAGGATCTGCTCGTCTAGGGGGTCCAGGATTTAGGAGGTCCAGTTCTACTGAACACAGAACATACATCAGATGTGAGATGATCTCTGAGTGGATGGTGTGCATTCAGGACGAAACATCGCCAGGTTCGATGTAGATGAAAATAACATAAAAATAACATTTCAGGGAAAAGGCTCCTAAAACCCCCTCCCCGCCACCCCCTCAGTGTCTGGTCGAAATCAAAGTGCTGCAGGAATTTGCCAGTAATTGTTTTACGATTCCTCAGCAATCATACCTGCTTGAACACAAAGAAAGCTGCAGGCCGGCTGCTGCTGCTGGCATGAAAGGACGGGGAAGGGGAGGAGGTGCAGATAGACCACCAAATAACAGGAACTGGGCTGTAAATGGCGGCTGTCCCTCGGTTCAGTCAATGAAAGCAGGTCGGAGGAAGTGGTTTATTGAAGCATGGTTTATAAGGGCTGTCTGTCGGCAGCTCCTATACCCTTTTCTCACTCTCCTCGGCCATAAAACATTTGTCTTTTATTTACAGCACCTCCACACACACACACCAGTGCTGGGGAATTTGAGTCGGGGATTACTAAATGAGCTATGATTGGTTCATCAGTGCGATAAATAAAGAGGAGATAATGAAACACGACTGACTTTAGCTGTTCCTCTACCAGTTTGTGATGACGGCTTGATGGAATCTCAGTCCATCGACGGAGAACCTATTCAATGAGTAGAAGTTGAAGTCATTGGTCTCTGATCAGCGCCACCAGTGCATACCGAAGAACACCGAGGATTACTTTCAGCTTGTCGCTACATAACTTTCCATCATGTAATTGTTCCTTAAACATTTTTGTGAAATACTTAAAGCAATCATGTAGGGCTGCAACAACAAATCGATAAAATCGATTATTAAAATAGTTGGCAACGAATTTCATTATCGATTCGTTGTGTCGCGCGATTATTACGGCCCTCAATAAGTCACGGAGTATAAACAAAGTTGAGTTGAGCGCAGAGCAGCGCAGGAGAAACACAAGCGGAGCGGAGAGGAGAGAACGCTGCATTGTGAGAGCCAATCAGCGCTGAGCTGCTCCTCTGTTGATGAATCTAATTGGCTGCTGCTGCTCACGTGGCGCTGGATGCGGAAGTCCTTCACGTCGTCGGAGACATTCACGGAGCTGAGTGCGCCTCCGGGTGACGTTATGAACCCCGACACCAGGGCGCTACATGTCACAACGTGTGTGGCATTTCCACAAGAGTATAACGTAGAAAACGTGGTTATTTATTCCGTGGTGGATGGCGGAAAATATTTTTCCACGGAGAAAGGCAACGGAGATAAGCCACGCCCCCACTCGCTGTGAGCGCTGCGCTGCGCGTGCAGACAACATTTAACGGAGCGGAGCAGCGCGTGCGCTCTGATCGCTCTTTTAATGAAGTATCGATACTAAAAATATGCTAAATCACATCGTTTTTAACGTACGGGTACTTTGTTAGTATCGCTACACCGTGCAGCGTGACAGCAGCAGATGTAGCGGACTAACATTCAAGCTAACCTAACTTCCCAAACGCTGTGGACATCTGAACGCTGATTGGCCGAGACGCGACACGCCCCATCAAAGATGTTTTATTGCGAAGAGCACCTCTTCACATTTTTTCCGCGTCTCACTGCAATCTCAACGGCAGCGGGCCAGGTGAAAAAAATAATAAATCGGAACGCGTCTCTGATATTGTTCAGGGGGCGGGGCCACATGGGGTCCACTGCTCAGGAGAGGAAAGCTGTCAGTCTGTTTGTGACGGTTCATCACCATGGTGACCAGTGAACAGGCTCATCCACATGCTGACCAGTGAACAGCTTCATCACCATGGTGACCAGTGAACAGGTTCATCACCATGGTGACCAGTGGATCTCCAGGACCTTTCCATGACTTTAAACCACATTTCCATGATTAAACATTTTGTGAAAACTCTGTCTATACGTGACAAAGTGAGAAGATGTAGTATTTAAACTAACAATGAGAATTCCAAAGCATACCATATATATACCGTGTAAATTAACATTTGAATAAAACAAATTTTCATTACTTTTCCAAATATTTGGGGATTTTATTTTTTTCAATTACTTTTCTAGGCCTGCTAATAGCCATTTAAAAATTCCATGACTTTTCCAGGTTTTCCATGACTGTACGGACCCTGTTTTGAATAAAGGGTTGAAAATTAAAGTGTTTTTGTTTTTTTATCCGATTAATCGATAAAATAATCAACCGATTTATCGATTATCAAAATAATCGTTAGTTGCAGCCCTACAATCATGCTCGCTGCACTAGTCAATCATGGAAGCCCAAAAGGTTCTGATTAACGTTCATGGAAACGCAGAGTGGAAGGGTTCCAGCTTTAAGAGGGAAACGTGGAGGCCTCCCGTACTGGTCGACGGCACGGCACCACATCGCCCATTACTGCCACCAAGCCGTGTCCGCACGGACACTTCTGACCGCGAGAAGGATGCGGTCACTGATTAGGATAGCTTGGAGTCAGTGGGGCAGATGGGTGCCGATTGGTCAATGGTGCCCAGGACGGTACCCAGCTCCTCACATACCAACTGCCAATCCATTGGCTCAACTTGTCAACCTGTGGTCGTGCGTTATAAAGCAACAGCTGCACAGTTACTTCTCGTAACGATGGGTGGCTTTCTGAAAGAGAGGATCAAATGTCAGAGTGGTTGTCAGGGGAGGTATGGGAGTCTCACCCTTCAGCCTCCGATCTGTTTTGGGTCCCTTCAGGTGGGAGCTGCTTCACACGATGTGCTTTACTCTTTACATGCGGTGCTGGGGTGGGGGGGGAGCAGATAACCTGGTTTAACCCGGAGAAGACGCTTAACTTGATGAGAAGTGATGCGTGCATGCGATATTCAACCCCTGGTTGACATTTAACTGCCCCAGACCTGCCACCTGTTGGGCCACTTATCGATTGAGTCGGCTTACGACACAAACTTGAATGTTTCTTGCCTTCTGGTCTTTAATCTCAGCAGATTCATCTTGACTTGTTCTTAGCCGATTAGTGAGAGGTTGTTTGGGTCAGCCGAGTTCCAGAATAAAACTATAGTGTGACGTTGTTTTTAAGGGACTAATCCACTGTCATGTGATTGTGGTTTTGTATTCCAAGACTGTTTCATCAGATTTAGGCTGGAAACAAGTTTTCTTTATCCCTTTGAGTACAACAAAGACTTCAGCTTTGTAATAGAGTGCTATGTACTGTTTGTATTAGAGTGCTATGTACTATGTACTGTTTGTAATAGAGTGCTATGTACTATGTACTGTTTGTATTAGAGTGCTATGTACTATGTACTGTTTGTGTTAGAGTGCTATGTACTATGCAGTGGCGTTGCGTCCATAGAGGGCGCTAGGGCGCCGCCCCTTAAAATTTTGAGATGAAAAAAAAAGAAGAAGAAAAAAAGATAATATATCCTGTCAAAAAACATTATATACCAAATCATTTAAATAGCAAATAAACCGTGTTGACGCGCTAACTGTGTGTGGAAGACCGTCAGCCTGTCAACAACCACTTAAGTTAAATGTGACATAAATAATATATCGCCACTCATCCTCACGGAGAGAAGCCCCTCCCCATTTTCGGGGCGCCGGCCCAATGTGTGTGTGCGGCAGCAAGCAAACATTTCACGGTCGTTTCGGCAAGGACGGCTTCTCATTGGCGGATGAAACGTGAATCTTGGGCCACGAAAATGTGCGCTCATTGGCCAATGACATCGTTTTATTATTTCACGTGATTGGACTATTCGGCCAATCAGAGACCGGTATGTTCCCTCAGCCAGAGAGCTCCACGGAGCTACGCGAGCAGATAGCTAACGGAGCTTTCAGCTGGAGCTCAGTGAGTAATGCGCTGTTTAGTTTCCCCTGTCTGTTGTTCCAAAGTCCTGGGACTGAAACTCTCTGGACTACAACGGGGTGAGGGATCTACAGAGCTTCAGACAAGTGTAAAGCACGAATCTTGCCGCAGTTATCTAGCTCAGAGCATGGAGCTAACTTGCTAACAGCATGAAGCTAACCCTGTTTGCAGAGCAGCAGAAGGAGACCGAACTGGCATCGAAAACACAACAGAGAAGTTCTGAAAAACGGACACATTCCCTCAAGAATAATAGAAACAGGCTGGTCACAGACATGATTGACTTTAACCAGAGAGTTATGGAGAAGTTTGACCACTTTAAAGAGAGGAGCTACTTGTCTTTACAGTAGTGGGTCTGCTCTGTCACCCAATGTAACATGTGATCTCTTTCTGACTCTATTCTGCTCTGAACCTCTTTCATGTGAGGGTGAAACTCTTTTATTTTGCAAACCTCTGAAACCCAACCCAATGTTCCTTAAAGCTGCTCTGAACCTCTCATGCCCAAAGTTACAGTGTGTTGATAGTTGTTATTGGACCGTGTTGAGCAGGCTGTGTTCTTGAAATAAAGCTTTGTTTTTTACAATATTCTACTCAAAACCTCTTTTCTTCTCATTGTTGAGTGATATTTAAACCGCATCGCCCAACTGCGCACCCCCAAAAAAAAAATCACCAGTCGCCACTGGTACTATGTACTCTTTGTATTAGAGTGCTATGTACTCTAATACAGGGGCAGCATATTTCAAAGATGGGACCAAACCAATACCAGTGTCGGTTTCTGATGTGAAAAAAAGGTGTGAGCTATGCTAGTGTGTTTAGCTCTGGATTCAAGCACACTTGGAGTTGTTGGATGAGAAGGATACAAATATATAGTTTGTTGTACTTGTAAACGGCCTTTGGGCTCGCTGAGCAGCATTCATTGGTTCTCTATGCTGCACATGTGGACAAACGAGTAATGCTGAGGCGAACGGCTCCATCAGGGAGACAGAGGGATTAACAGTGAATCAGCGAGTGAGCCACAACCTCACGAAAGAGTTTCTTACAGCCAGTCTTGTCTTTTGTTTTATGGCCTGGCCTCATTACAAAGCAGTCTGTGTAGAAAGAGCAAATACATAGTGACTGGCATTGTTCTGTGATTGGCATCTTGGTTTAAACCAAGGCAGCGTTCATGAACGACACCGCCCCGTCCCTCTTTGAAAGCTCCTGACCGCGGCAAGTCTTCGGTTACAGGTCAGCGGTCGCATTGTGCATCTCTGCCTCTCGGACGCTCCTTCAGATGATGGTAACCTTTCCAAACTGAACTGCTGAACCCTCGACTTCTCCTTCACGTCGCGACACTATCACGAGCAAAGGGCTTCTGTCTCGTTTACGCCACAACTTGACCCGTCACTTGGAATCCGTGCAAGGTTTGCACGGATTTCAGACAGAGTTCCGTGTTTCTGCTTTTATTATCTTCTTTCTTTTTTTATTCCTGATAAAAGGCCGTTCAGGGAGGTGCTAAATGTGCAGGGTTCCACCAGGAAATAGACCTTGTCTCATGATCAATATATATCAAGCAATAACCAAACTCATTAAATATATTGCTTTTGCTGTATGAAATGAAGGTGAATTATATTTCAGGGGGTAATAAGTGTAGTTTATCAAACCACCTAAAACGGTGACGAATAAGTAAAGGCAGCTAATCCTGAGGAGGTCCACCTCTACTGCACAGCAGGGAGATGACCTCTGACTGCTGGGTTCAGAGAAGCAGGAACAAGCCACGTTCTCCCAGAGTGGTAATGAGTGCAGCGAGACGTTTCTTTAACTGTGCAGACAGGTCTGGTATGTGACACTAAATAGTTGTAAAAGGCTCTTCTACTTTACATCGATGGAGATAAGCCATCACAGGTTGGGCTGCGGATACAACGGCCGTTAATGAGCCATCGAGCCTAAAAAAAATACTTATAAAAGATTGTATTGATATTGTTGGAATGAGTAGTTTTAATGATGTATCATATAACCCGTGTTAAACGGGTCACAATGCCATCTCTAATATTTATTTTATGTTGCTGTGAAAGCATCTGGATTTGTTTAAGTTTCTCATTAGAAACTCAATTTTACAAGATTACATTTGAACACATCATAAAAACTTTATACGTGACCTTTTTACCGAACGGAGCTTGAATGCATCACAATGTAACTCTCTTAATGCAACTGGCGATCTCCTGATTACGTGTCTTTACTGATGATTGGCCGATGACTCATAAACCCGACATATTGATAATGTTTTCCGACCAGAAGCCAAAGATAATAATTGTAGTATTACATTTAGCAAAGACAAGCATCAAGTTCTTCCACGTTGGTCTGAAACCTGTGAATGTTCGGCGTTTGACATTATTAACCGTTTATGAGAATAGTTCTATTGCCCCTGTGGCGCTCCTGATTGGCTCCAGATGTCATGGTTCCTGGACAAGAATGGAAAGATTTTGTATCATAAGAACATCCCAATTAATCTGTTACAAAAAATGCAATATGTCCAAAACTTCTCATCAGACACTGATATGGATCTGTACGAAGAGCCCAATACATTGGCTCAGTCAATACTTACATTTCCCCCTGGGGATAAATAAAGTATATATCCATCTATCTTAAGGATATTTGGGCTTTTCCCTCTGTTTTTCTGAAAAGGATAACCCAAAATCTAGTGAATAGTGAGTTCCCTGTAGCTGCACTGAGAATATCTCAGCCTGACATCACGACGTCCAACAGCTATCCATGCAAACAAGAAAAATAGAGCAACATGTGCAGCGTTGATGTGCTCCAGTGTGAATTCTTCTTTCCATTATGAGGGTTCATCTCCACCTCAGTTTATATAAAGGGTGGTGGTGGTGGTGGTGAATGGGCTCTTTTAGCCGGCTGTAATTGAACCTGACCCACTTGCACAATTACCTCTAACCCATAATATTTGCTCAGCGGTGTTGGGTTGTGGATGGCTCGGCCCCAGCGGTGAGGTCGACCTCAGCGTCGTCAGCCGAGCCATCCGCCGCCGCTGCTCCATGAAAGGGGGCGGGGCTCCAGCGCCACACAAGGGAGCGCAGTGATGATTAGATTTGTGCCGGAGCTAAAGATGACTCAAGGAATTTCCCACATCACAGGGAGCCAAGTTGTCAATTTAATAACGTCTTTCCTCTGAGACCTCCTTTGTGTTGCCGGTCCGTTCTCCAGGAGTCTCTGGGTGGGGGACCAAATACTTGTCGAGTACCTGTCTGACAGGAAATGCTTGGTCAGGTTCTCCAGGCCCAAATGCACTGAAAGCCATTAGAGACTCTGCCTCCTCTCCTCTGATGGTCGTCAGTTGTTGCTCCAATGGCGCACTGCAGGCATCAGATTGTATATGCACCCCGGGGTGCTCCTCCTTTCCAATAGACGGTTTACCACGAGCACCATGTTGTTGGGTCTGAAACACTTCCTCTCTGGAGGATCGTCGGCGCATTGCCTCCTTTGACCGAACTGAACAAGCGGCTAGATTTCAGTCCACATATTGAACCAGTTGTAGGGGGCCTTGCACAGTCCCAGTCCTCTGGGTGTATTTTGATACCAGTGTGTCATGAACCAGTGTGTGCCTCCCTGTGGGGGCGAGGTTGGGATCATTGTCTTATAGGCCGGACTTGAACATTGCCTAGAGGAAAAACTCCCAAAATAAATATAAAAAAGGTAAGAGGCCTTCAGGAGAGGACCCCTCTCCAGATGTCAATATATCAATAAATACATTAATATAAGTTGGAAATACAATTCTAGTCTAACACTTTTCAGGTGTAAACTTCAACAGGAGCTTCTGTCTCCTGGTGACTGAGAGCTCTGCAGCTTCAGGTGTGTGTGTGTATGTGTTTGTGGGGTGTGTGTGCGCGCGCGCATCAATTCAATTCAGTTTATTTGTATAGCCCAATTTCACAAATTACAAATTTGTCTCGGAGTGCTTTACAATCTGTACACATAGACATCCCTGCCCCAAAACCTCACATCGGACCAGGAAAAACTCCCAAATAACCCTTCAGGGGGGAAAAAGGGAAGAAACCTTCAGGAGAGAACAGAGGAGGATCCCTCTCCAGGATGGACAGATGCAATAGATGTAATGTGTACAGAAGGACAGATTTAGAGTTAAATACATTCAATGAATATGACAGAGTGTATGAATAGTTCATAGTAGGCATATTCCACGATGGAGACCTCCACGATCCATCAGGCAGATGGCGGTGGGGAGGAGGAGTGGGCGGAGTCTCAACAGTGGGCGGAGTCTCAACAGGACAGTGGCGTAGTCAGGAGCAGGAACTCCACGACCCAGACCTCGATGATCCATCAGCAGATAGGATCTATGCCGTCTCATAGGGTCCGATGACCCCATGAGACGTGAAGTCACAAGGACTCCGGGGAGAAAGCAGAGTTAGTAA
Source organism: Pseudoliparis swirei (assembly GCF_029220125.1). Lineage (NCBI taxonomy): Eukaryota > Metazoa > Chordata > Actinopteri > Perciformes > Liparidae > Pseudoliparis > Pseudoliparis swirei. The sequence continues at coordinate 17,319,597 of NC_079408.1, forward strand.
CGTGTGATTGAGAGATGAAAATTCATCCCTAAGGAGAGAAAAAAGAGGAGAGAGGTACTCAGTGCATCCTAAAACGTCCCCCGGCAGCTATAAGCCTATAGCAGCATATCAAGGGGCTGGACCAGGTGAACCTGATTCAGCCCTAACTATAAGCTCTGTCAAAGAGGAAGGTCTTCAGTCGACTCTTAAACGAGGTGACTGTGTCTGCCTCCCGGACTGAAGGTGGAAGCTGGTTCCATAGAAGAGGAGCTTGATAACTAAAGGCTCTGGCTCCCATTCTACTTTTTAAGACTCTAGGAACTACAAGTAGTCCCGCATTTAGTGAGCTCAGCTCTCTAGTGGGGCAATATGGTACTACAAGCTCCTTAAGATATGATGGTGCATCACCAATCAAGGCTTTGTATGTTAAGAGAAGAATTTTAAAATTGATTCTTGATTTTATGGGTAGCCAGTGCAGAGCAGCTAGTGCAGGAGTGATGTGATCTCTTTTCTTAGTTTTAGTGAGAACACGAGCTGCAGCATTCTGGATCAACTGGAGGGACCTAAGAGACTTATTAGAGCAGCCTGATAATAAGGAGTTGCAGTAATCCAGTCTCGAAGTAACGAACACGTGAACCAATTTTTCTGCATCTTTTTGAGACAAGATGTGCCTGATTTTTTTAAATATTACGAAGATGAAAGAATGCAGTCCTTGAGATTTGCTTTACGTGGAAGTTAAAGGACAAGTCCCGATCAAAGATAACGCCAAGATTCTTTACAGTGGTGTTGGATGCCAGGGCAATGCCGTCTACAGAAACCACATCACCAGATAATTGATCTCTGAGGTGCTCAGGGCCGATTAAAATTACTTCGGTTTTGTCTGAGTTTAACATCAAGAAGTTGCAGGTCATCCATGTTTTTTTGTCTTTAAGACATGCTTGAATTTTACCGAGTTGGTTGCTCTCCTCAGGTTTTATCGATAGATATAGTTGAGTATCATCTGCATAACAATGAAAGTTTATGGAGTGTTTCCTGATAATATTGCCCAAAGGAAGCATGTATATGTAAATAAAATTGGTCCAAGCACAGAACCTTGTGGAACTCCGTGATTAACGGGGGATGCTATCTTCAAGATGTCATCACTAAAACGTTTGTAAAGCAGCAACTGTGATGTTTACAACAGCTACCTCTTTTCTCCTGTCTTCTTTTCTCCTGTCCTCTTTTCTCTTGTCTCCGGGCCTCTTTTCTCCTGTCCTCGTGTCCTCTTCTGATTCACTTTCTGCAGGTACCTCTGGTAAAGAGAGGAGGGTCTTTTGTTTACAGTCATTCTGAGTGTCAGATCAGATCTTAGTCAGGGTGCAACCCGTTGGGGTCCCGTCTAAACGCTGGAGCCCGTCAACACGGCGGTCTTGACACTGGAGCAGGACGTCTGTCCAACACGTCTCTCGCTGCAGAGCTGATAGTCTGATGAGGCTGATCTCTCCATGAGATGAGGCCTCCAGGATAGCAGCTCGTGAGCATCTGAAGTGTGCGTTAACTTCTAGGCTTTTCTCCCTCGAGGACAATAATAATAGGATGCCTATGTTATGAAGGTGCAATGCCAATATTATTAAGCATCTTAATACAAGATGATAAGAAAATAAGATATCCAATTTTATTTTAACTCTAAGAACTCGTCAGCTCAGCTGGAGATCCCGTTCCCGTTCCACTCGTCTCGTGACGTCTTAAATATCCTCCATTTATGAGTGGCGTCACAGTGGCGTTATCTACAGGACTCAGTAACACCTGCTTTCATCTGCTCCCCCTGTAAACACACTCCGGTCTCTGCATACAGCCACCTAATTGGTACTTGTCTTCCGAGTCCACAGGGGGAGGCTGACACACACACACACACACACACACACACCTCCAGGGAAGAACACCTGAGCTCCTGTAGTTTGTTTGTCTTTAAAGGCCCATGAGGATGAGGGGGTTGGGGGGAGTCTCCATCCTGTCACCAGCTGGGTGGATTCACCAGCTTTAAAGACACAGGTCCTCATTTACACCACCGTTGTTGAGACGGTGGAGGTGGGAGCTAATGAGACCTCGTGAGAGTTCATTAAGCAACCAGCCTTTTAGAAGCAGAGGTGCATGTATATTATAATACACAGACTAGGTTTTTGTGAGAAAATGTGATAATTCTAATCAGGGTGAGGACTGTGTGTTCTGTCCCCCAGCAAGTCACACACACACACACACACACACACACACATACACAGACACACACACACTGCAGTGCTGCTGTGCAACAGTGTTTGAATGGAGCTGTCCCTCTGCTTCGTTACTCGCGTCATGTTGAAGGTCCTCTCACCGCTAACGGACGCCCCCCCTCTCTCCTTTCAGTGTGCAAGGACCCGCCGTACAAGCTGGAGGAGTCTGGATACGCCGGCTTCATCTTGCCTATTGAAGTTTACTTCAAAAATAAGGTACATTTGAACATTTTGCTCAAGCTCCACGTTGAACATACATTAAATACATGTATGTTATTATGGTGTATCAAACTGGAGGTCCCTTGCTCGATATAAAATGAGAATATGAATGCGATAGATACGTTTAACAATATTTAATGGTCCAAGCAGTAAATTGAAGCTACGATCGTAGGGCCGACCGGAATATTACGCCACAGACTAAAAGCAAAGTAGCTGATAGGGAACTGTCTTGTAACCTTCCGACCGTCTAGAGAACGAACTCACCCTTTCCACCCGTATTTATTAGTAACGGCAACCACACCTCTTAATCCTAAAAGTTAGTTCCATTGGTCAGTTCAGCATGCTACACTCTAGTTGGCTTACGGCCAGGTCATAAACAGGTAATAAAACGGGTCATAAAATAGCCGGGTCAAACGTCATGATCCCGCGACCAATATTACTTCCGGTCAGCTGTGTGATGAAAGTTCCCTTTCACAATAAAAGTCCCACATGTCTCTCTCCTGCTTCAAGCAACGTCACGGACTTCAACCGGCTTCCAACTCATGTGTCAACATTGAAACAATAAACTAACTTTCATTCTCATGCGGCATGCATATAATCATAAACACACATACAATTATAAACATTACTTCTGCCATTGACATATACATAGAGTAGACATTACCCTTATGCTTCATAACACATCAACAACAATATCAATATTCTCCCTAATATTTCCTCTGAAAATATCTTGCTATATGTATTCATTTAAAGCACAAACGTTCCCTATGTACATGTGCAAAGTCAAAATGACCCATTACAACTTAACAATTTACATTATGCTGATGATGTGTGTCTTAACTCATCACTTGAAGAACACATGCAGCACTTTTACTACGCACAATTAATAGTTTATAATTAATAGATGTACTATTTTAAAAGCTATAAACTGAATTCAGAGCATGTCTATGATTCAGTCAGTCACTGCAGGGATTGGCTGGTTGCCAGGTTTGCAACACAACTGGCACACATGGGTGACTGTGACTCAGTGGTGATCAGGCTCGTCCTTCACAGGACCGGTGGTTCAAACCTCCGCTAGTCCATGTGGAAGTGTCCTTGGGCAAGACCCAAATGTTCCTGCAGTGTTTAAAGGTTAGAGTCCTGATGGGCAGATGGCACCTTGCATGTAGCTCCTGTCGTGGTCTGATGTAGTAGAGTCTGTACTATGAGTGGTCTGATGTAGTAGAGTCTGTACTATGAGTGGTCTGATGTAGTAGAGTCTGTACTATGAGTGGTCTGATGTAGTAGAGTCTGTACTATGAGTGGTCTGATGAAGTAGAGTCTGTACTATGAGTGGTCTGATTCAATTCAGTTTATTTGTACAGCCCAATTTCACAAATTACAAATTAGTCTCGGAGTGCTTTACAATCTGTACACATAGACATCCCTGCTCCAAAACCTCACATCGGATCAGGAAAAACTCCCAAATAACCCTTCAGGGGGGAAAAATGGAAGAAACCTTCAGGAGAGAACAGAGGAGGATCCCTCTCCAGGATGGACAGAACAATAGATGTCATGTGACCAGAAGGACAGATTTAGAGTTTAAAAACATTCAATAAATATGACAGAATTTATGAATAGTTCATAGTAGGCATATTCCACGATGGAGACCTCCACGATCCATCAGGCAGATGGCGGTGGGGAGGAGGAGTGGGCGGAGTCTCAACAGTGGGCGGAGTCTCAACAGGACAGTGGCGTAGTCAGGAGCAGGAATTCCACGACCCAGACCTCGATGATCCATCAGGCAGATATGATCTATGCCGTCTCATAGGGTCCGATGACCCCATGAGACGTGAAGTCAAAAGGACTCCGGGGAGAAAGCAGAGTTAGTAACGTGTGATTGAGAGATGAAAATTCATCCCTAAGGAGAGAAAAAAGAGGAGATAGGTACTCAGTGCATCCTAAAACGATGTAGTAGAGTCTGTACTATGAGTGGTCTGATGTAGTACAGTCTGAACTATGAGTGGTCTGATGATCATTTTGAACTTCTCTGTTGACTCCGCCCTGTCAGCAGGTTACGATAGCCTATCATTTAACACCGGAATGCACCGTGTTTGACTGTCTGCGTGCCGAGCACAGCAGCGGTCAGGCTGGGCGCGATGGGGAGACGGTCCCCCTGAACACGTGGAGACCGATGATAACGAGCAGCCTGAACTCAGATTAGTACCGTGACGTTGATTGCAAGTCTTAATAATAAATAATAAATTAGCCATTATATCCATGTTTAAGCTACAAGCGTGACAGTCTGATATCCCTTGATATCAGTTTTTTGTTAGTGCTCCATGAGAACGGCTTTTACAGGGAATATGGCCGAAGAGGTTTTTAATGTCATCATCGTTTAGCGTCGTTTTGTGCGGTTCAGGCACCGTTTAGGCACCGGTATCGTTTTAAAAGTACCGGTTTAGCACCGGTATCGGAAGAAGAAGAAAATGATAGCCATCCCTAGTGGTGATGGCAGGAACATAATGTTAGTCCTGATGGTGACCGTTCTCCTCTGTTCCTTCTCTGGGTGGACCACCCCTTCTCCTCAGGAAGAACCGAAGAAGGTCCGCTTCGATTACGACCTGTTCCTCCACCTGGAGGGCCACCCGCCTGTCAACCATCTGCGCTGCGAGAAGCTCACCTTCAACAACCCGACGGAGGAGTTTCGTAGGAAGCTGCTGAAAGCCGGAGGGGTAGGAGTCCGAGGGAGGCGGAGACTTGCGGGACACTTCTCAATGCAATACTGCAACTTGTACTACAGGAATTGTAATGTACACAATTAAAGAATAAGGCTGGTAATCATATGTTCAACAGCATGACAGGATTTAAACTTTACAAACAAGTCTCAAAATGACCGCACGGGAGATGGACAGGCAAAATACAGGACAACCGTTTTCACCCTGTATTTTGCCGGCTCTGCTTTCTTCTTCTTCTTTGACTCGTCTCGGTGTTTTCAGGAGCATCGCCACTCCGATTCAGCCACGACTCCATTGTTAATGATTTGAAGGCGGCAGTGGAAGACCCTCATCGTCTACCCGTCCATGTTGCGGGGGAGTAGACGATGAGGGTCTTCCACCAGGACGCTTCTCGATAAAGGTGTTGAGGTGACAATCTAACACATTACACATGGCACACATGGCCTTTGTTGTGTGACCTCTGACCTTTCTTCCTCTTAAATGTTTACAATATTTCATTTCATTGTTTGCGTGCTTTAGTTTCCGAATGTTCCCGCGGACTGGATTGTTGGTTCAGGAGCCTTTTGTGTATTTCATTATCAACAGATTTCAGAACTGTTAGTTTAATCACACAGATCACTTTAGTGTTGTAGTAGGACACTTCTACAAGCAGAATGTAGCATCACCTGATCAGCTGATGGACTCAACAGGAATGTCCTGATAAGGAGTTTGTTTGGCCTCAATCCTAGACCTTCTCATATCTTATTACAAATATAAAGTCAGACCAAATGCTAAATATTGATTAAATGTCTCAAACACCTTTTTAAATAACAGCTGCAACTAAATGCGACCCACCAATTTAATCCAGATGTGAAAAGTACTTGTTCAAGAAGGACAAACCCAACAGCGGCCATGAGTTTAGTTCTGCCTGACATCCAGCGACATGTTATCAACCCTGCCGTCATTATGTTCCATTCATTTAGTCGATGCTTTTACACAAAAGCCAGCCACGCAACTTCAGTGACCACGCTCCACTGCCTCAGAACCTACAGAAACATTTAGAAACAATGAGAGCTTGAGAACGGGTTCTTTTACTGCGGAGCCAGAAGAGCAAACCGTTGGTTTTGTTGATGAGCAGCCGGTGTTCAGTGGTTAAGGGCCACGTATCATAAGCATAACTATAGCAGGAAGGGGTTAGGGTTATGTGAGCGAAGGACCGAGATGTAACCCTGAAAGGCCCCTCTTGGGACAACAGATGGTCTCCATGTAAGTGGAGGTGAAAAGGGGAACGTGCCGAGAACTCCCAGTTATTTGAGGATCTGGTAGTTCACCATGTCAAAATGCTTCTGAAAGGTGGAGCAGCATGACGGAGGAGAAGGAGATTACTCTTCGAAGCCGACTGGCGGGTCAGGATGTGTGCAGAACAAAGTGTTGAAGAAAGACAGGGTGGGGGGACTGGTCTGTGAATCATAACATCAGAAGGTTTTGACTGAAGGTTTCTTTTGCCAATATAATGTTTGACGTTCTCTCATCTCCACTTGTCCGAAAGGAGAACAGTGCTGCAACACTTGCAGTCAAGAGATGATGCATCAGATTTTGAGAGGCTTTAATTGAGCGAATAGCGATCCATTAAAAGGTGCCCTCGTATGGTCCTCCGCATCGGCCCTGGTTACGTCCACAGTCTGTGGGCCCCGGCCAGAGGACCCCTGGCTGCAGGTTTTATGACTGGAGCTAAGTGCTCTTTTATTTACTTTGGCCTGCACCCCCTTCTCAGCCTCAAAAAGGACTTTAGTGCTGACATCGGCCATCATGAAAACTCTCATTCTCTATTAAAGATCTGAGAACATAACTGTGAGCAATTACATTAAATCCAAAGGTCTTGTACCGCACCGTGTTCCTCCGTTTTGGATATTAATAATGTAATGAGTGTTTGTGTTTGTAATTTGAGAATTAAACTGTCAACCGTTGTTGTCCTCTCTTTAACAGACACGGGATCCTCACAAACGAAGTTCAGAAGACTCAAAAGTAAGACTCGGTGGCTTAAACAAAGACGTTGCACGTTGATTGAAGCGCTTCGACCTCGTCTTAATGCTAAGCTAGGTTAACCACACCCTGACTCCATTCATACACAGTATGATATCAACTCTTCTCTTACACCACGGTCACATAGAAGCATACAGTGTAACATATAGCAGAAATGCTATGAATGAATACAGAAAACAAAAGTGGTTGAAGTCTTTGCTACTGCCTCTTAAAACACCAATCTGATCAGGGAACAAGTCAATGACTTCAATCCTTTTGGATCTGGTCCAGGATCAAAGCCCTTTGAGTGTGAAAGCCCGGCGTCCTCTCATGACTCCGGTCTGCTGCTGTTCCTCTGGCAGGTGATGGTGATGCAGGAGGGCTCCACCTCCCTGTTCGGCCAGCAGCACCTGAAGCTGCCGACGCTCCCCAACAGCTCGCTGTCGTCCACCTTCTCCGATCCAAAGAAGAGCAAAAGCTTCCACGGGTCAAAGGTCAGTGTTGTTTCCAGGAACTGGCCTGGAGCCAAACAACCGTCGTCTGTGTGTGTGTTTGTGTGTGTGTGTGTGTGTGTGTCCACTCTTAGCCCCACCCAGTTCTGAAAGCTTTTACCCCTTCACATGATCCAGGCCCTAATCCCCCACACATTTAGCAGGTTCAAAGACTTCCAAGACTTTAAGACATGCTGTGAATCTGGGATGACCTGTGGGTTAGACGATGTCCTTTTTAAGAACTTCATATGTTTTACAAAGACAATGAAAGAGGATGGGGAAGAGAGATGATGGGCCTAGAAGCTACAGGTGAGATATGAGACATTAGAGACCTGCGAGGCACTAAATCACGTGTGTCAATAAGCCAGCATGTTTCCATTATGTGTTGTTTTTAGGCCATTTTAAATAGTGTAATTTAAGAGCCAGGTTAGGGGTGTGTGTGTGTGTGTGAGATTTTGAAAATTGGGTCCCCCCGTGACACCTCCCCGTCAAGTCCTCACGGGTCTGCACATTCGATATCTTTTTAACAAATCATAACTACATGGCTCATTTCAGAATATCAGTTCTATGTATTCTAATGTGTTTAACGCTTAGATGTTGCATCTGGGAAAGTGGGGAATGACTTCATACACTGCTGCGAAGTCTAAGCTATAGTCAGAAATCATAACGTAAATAAGGCGCCAAAGTAATAACATATATCAGAAATAGTAAATTTCTAGAAAGTGAAACATATTTCAGTATCTGATTGTAATGACGATGCCCTTCAGTGATTTACATGAGCTGGCTCACCTGCTGACCTGCCCATGTCACGCTGCTGAAAGCGGTGATAAAAAGTGCCACTTCAGTGATCTCCTCCGTGTTGATGGCAGCAGAGGCACTAAGGCGGTTTAATGTGGAGGGAGACGGAGGAGTTCGCTGGAGTTTAGAGACGAGCGGACAGCTTTACGCCCCGGGGTCACCGACGGATGCACCTCATGAAAGGTTTCAGAGGTGGTGGGGACACGCCCCCGTCGTCTAGACTGCTTTGATGGGTTTACTGCATTGATGGAATATTGACTAGGGGGCTGTAGGTGGGACCCGGGGACAAACGGCCCCCGCCGTTGGAAGGAATGCATTTCCTCCTTTTCCTCCACGTTGCCCTTCGTTCCACTTTTAAGGGTGTGGTGCTGAAAGACCCCCCTCACCCCCTCACCCCACTGAGCAGCACGGTTCAATAGAAGTCCTGAGTTTGCTCTTTAAGCACATAGATGTTTTTAAGAATAGGCCGCGAGTCCCAGGCGGTAAGGCCGAGCTGCAGGGCGGCATGCATGTTTTCTCTTGTGTAAAAAGGCAGAAGATTAACCTTCAGTTGACCTTGCTGCCTGTTATTTGGTCCTGTGCATTTGAGAACTTCTACATGTAGTCTAGTGGAGTCCAAAGGCAACACGAAGAGCAAGAGGACAACGTGTTTCCTCCTGAGAGCTGAGATTTCAACCCCAAATGTGTTTCATGTTTCGGTTTATTGAGCCAGGAGTGGTACTTTCTTATATCGGTTTTTATCACAGCAATAAAAAGAGCCCATAACGTCCTCAGGCAACAGTGTTTCTCAGGAGCTAATTATGGGCTTTCCCTTTTATGTTTGCCCACTGACCTAAAGTGGGATTTCCCTCTACCCCGCTCCTTAATCCTTTGAGCTGAAGTTTATTCTTCTGTAGCTTAGATGGTTCTGTGTAACACCCTAAATATTGGCTAGAATGCCTTGTGTGTTTTTTCAGACCTGACTGAACTTGCCATCATGCAGTTCGTATATCACGATTTGGACTACCACGAAATCTAAACCTGTTGCTCATTGTCTCGATGCCTTTTGTTGCGGAGGATGTGTTGGTACAATGAAGGCTGTTTCTCACAAGTCCACAGGACGGCTCTAAGGGAAGCGGTATCACCCTTCTGACCACAACCACCAGCACCAACAGCAGCAGCTTCTCCAAACTCCACAAGCCCTCCAAGGACCACAAAGACAAGCCTCCAAAAGACTTGAAAGAGCCCAAAAGTGCCTTCAGAGACTCCGGCTGGGAGCCCAGCAAAGCCCCCAAAGAACCTTCCAGGAAACCCAAAGAGAACCAGCCCCTTAGAGATATCAATCCTAAAATGGGCTTCAAGGAACCCAAGTCTTTGACCAAGGAGCATCGGACTGAGGGGACGACCCACGGGTCGGCGCTCAACAAGCGCCTGTCGGCTCCTGATGGCGACGAGCATGTGACCAAAAAACGTAAAAAGGGATTTATGGATCCATCAGGGAAGCAGCCATCGGGGTCAGACTCTCAACATTTGGATAAGAGTCTCTTGAAGGATAAATCACTGGGGCGACCAAGTAAACCGCGACCAGAAGTTGACGAGGCGGACCGCAGGAAGGTGTCAACGCTGCCGCAATTCCGGGACCTGGTGGACCTCAATGACTCGGATATGGAGGACCAGTCGACCAAAGATGTAAGTAGAACTTCTTCTTTCTGACCGTTATCAAAACCTAAAGAATGTAAGAGTTCTTAAGAGCATGTTGGACTCTCGGATTTGAGCTGTCAGGCCATTTCACGAGAGAAGTAGTGAAGGGAAGGCTTGTGGAAAGAGGTCCAGTTCTTCCAGGGCTTTAAACGGGATGGTTTGTTGGTTTTCAGTCCTTCCACAGCGTGGAAGCACTATAAGAAAGAAGGAATCTTCTGTAATGGGAGTCCGGTGGACTCCAGGGGGCAGAAGGGGTGGCCATCATTAACTAGCTGCATTCATCTGGGTGGCCAAACAGGAAGTGAACAAAACTGGAGTAGGGTAGTGACAACATGCAGTCGTGTTGAACTATTAACAGCAGATCACAGATGTTTTACACTTTGTGCTTGGCCAAGGAGGTCATTGTGGATGTGGAATGTGCTCCAGTATTCCTCTCCAGCTCCACATCGAGAGCAGGATGAGAACATGTCTCTCATGAATAGGCTGACATTTGACTGGGTTGCCTGGTCCACAGACATTTGGTGGAGAAGCTCCCCATAAAGAGTCGACGAGAAAGATTTATGGTTTTACAACACCTGAGGAGAAAGGGGAGAGGCCGCAGTGAATGGAACAGAGTTCCCCTTTAATCCTTTTAGCTTTGGAGAGAAGAAAGGGGGTGAGCGCTTGTGGGAGGAAGGTCTAAATCCCTGAGCTTTGAGCAACTTTCTTTTATGCGACGGTGTTTTCATTTCTATTCTCTACCGCTTGTATAAAGCATGGGGGTCTTTGTGTATCTTTCTCCTTAGGGCCAGCTCGTTTAGCCAGGGGAGTTATTACTTAGCACAAGCACAGCCCGTGTTTTTGTCTGCGCTGTATGTAAATGCCTTTTTAAGTTTCCCCATGCCGAGGCTGGGGGTCGGGCCGGCTGCAAAGGGGATGTGGGTTGACAAATGCCAGGTGTTTGATTCTCCCCAGGCGAGCCTCTCCGGTGGGCGAGCGCCGGGCCGACAGAGCGCCGTTCTCATTTCTCATGCGACCGCCTGTTTGATCTCGGTGTTTTCCTCCCAGCACAAGCGCCAGAAACGGCAGAGAGGAGGAAATGTAGAGTAGGTGACGACATGAAGGGAAAGAGCGTCGGCACGGGAACCTCTTTAGCACGCTGGACGTGGCACCGGGGGACACGGCTGTGTTTAGAAACATGCTCTGTAGATGGCTGGAAGGTGCTTTGTGGTATTTTGAGGATGATTGGTTAGTATTTGTCACAAAATGTTTCATCTCTTCCACTCAGACTGAGAAAAGACTTAACCATAACGTTTTTTTCATTTCTTAGAGCCTTTGGACGGTGACATTTTATATTGTATGTCGTTTAATGTACTTTTTTTTTAACCTTTTACCAAACTTAAAATGTACAAGTGCATATTAAATATCTGCAAAATATGATTTATATTTCAAAAAAGAAATTATTAATATTTCCAGCTATAACGTGGACATTTAACCTTCTTAGAAGCTGAATAAATAGGTCAAATAAATGAGTGTGTCTTTAGGTGTCTCTGTGCGTATTTGAAGGTGTCTCTAGTAGAGATGCACCGATCAGGTTTTTTGGTGCCGATCACCGATCACTGAAATCAGTATCTGCCGATCCGATAATACCGATCACGGTGTCGATTGAAGCATTCTATTTATTGTGTAGCATTATTGCCTAGGACTATGAGGAAATACATATATAAAGCACCTCAAACATTAAAGAAATTACCGATTTCTTTAAACATTTAGTACTTTTAATTTGAAAAATCTCTTAATTGCGACAGTAAATATGTTTGATTGCCAGGCTAGGGGAAGTCAGGGACGTACTGAACACATCTGCATCAGTCGTTGCCTGGGACTCTGAGGGAAAACATATCTAGAGCGCCTCAAACATTTTTAAAATGACAGATTTCTTTAACCATTTAGGACTTTTACTTTTAAAAATGTCCTAATTGATACATTCAAATTGTTTGATTGCTGTTGTAGGGGATTTCAGATATGTATGGAACACATCTGCATCATTCATTTCCTGGAACTCTTGGGGAAATCTATATACAGGACTTTTTTTAACATACAAAAGTCTGACTTATTTTTTATAAACTCTTCCTTGGTACAGCAAAAATGTTTTAATGTTCAATTCAATTCAATTCAGTTTATTTCTATAGCCCAATTTCACAAATTACAAATTTGTCTCGGAGTGCTTTACAATCTGTACACATAGACATCCCTGCCCCAAAACCTCACATCGGACCAGGAAAAACTCCCAAATAACCCTTCAGGGGGAAAAAAGGGAAGAAACCTTCAGGAGAGCAACAGAGGAGGATCCCTCTCCAGGATGGACAGAACAATAGATGTAATGTGTACAGAAGGACAGATTTAGAGTTAAAATACATTCAATGAATATGACAGAGTGTATGAATAGTTCATAGTAGGCATATTCCACGATGGAGACCTCCACGATCCATCAGGCAGATGGCGGTGGGGAGGAGGAGTGGGCGGAGTCTCAACAGTGGGCGGAGTCTCAACAGGACAGTGGCGTAGTCAGGAGCAGGAACTCCACGACCCAGACCTCGATGATCCATCAGCAGATAGGATCTATGCCGTCTCATAGGGTCCGATGACCCCATGAGACGTGAAGTCAAAAGGACTCCGGGGAGAAAGCAGAGTTAGTAACGTGTGATTGAGAGATGGAAATTCATCCTTAAGGAGAGAAAAAAGAGGAGAGAGGTGCTCAGTGCATCCTAAACGTCCCCCGGCAGCTATAAGCCTATAGCAGCATATCAAGGGGCTGGACCAGGTGAACCTGATTCAGCCCTAACTATAAGCTCTGTCAAAGAGGAAGGTCTTAAGTCGACTCTTAAACGAGGTGACTGTGTCTGCCTACCGGACTGAAATTGGAAGCTGGTTCCATAAAAGAGGAGCTTGATAACTAAAGGCTCTGGCTCCCATTCTACTTTTTAAGACTCTAGGACAGGGGTGCTCAATACGTCGATCGCGATCGACCGGTCGATCGCGGCGTAGTATTGGTAGATCGCATGACATTAAAAAAAATTGACCCGCCCCCCTGTCACTTTCTCTATAGCGTCACATTACAGCAGAAGCATGTCATTTCTGTCTCTACGTGTCGCATTAACAGTCCTCTGCCCGCCGTCTCGCATGCGCGGAGCTCCGACACCGGTTTGCGCGCATCGGGACGGAGCAAAGAAAAAGTCACTAGCACCCCGTCGGTCGATCGCCTTGACTTGGTCACATAATAAGTAGCTCGCATGCTGAAAAAGTGTGAGCACCCCTGCTCTAGGAACTACAAGTAGCCCCGCATTTAGTGAGCGTAGCTCTCTAGTGGGGCAATATGGTACTACAAGCTCCTTAAGATATGATGGTGCATCACCAATCAAGGCTTTGTAGGTTAAGAGAAGAATTTTAAAAGTGATTCTTGATTTTACTGGGAGCCAGTGCAGAGCAGCTAGTGCAGGAGTGATGTGATCTCTGTTCTTAGTTTAGTGAGAACACGAGCTGCAGCATTCTGGATCAACTGGAGGGACCTAAGAGACTTATTAGAGCAGCCTGATAATAAGGAGTTGACTTAAGAGACTTATAGAGCAGCCTGATAATAAGGAGTTGCAGTAATCCAGTCTCGAAGTAACGAACGCGTGAACCAATTTTTCTGCATCTTTTGAGACAAGATGTGCCTGATTTTGAAATATTACGTAGATGAAAGAATGCAGTCCTTGAGATTTGCTTTACGTGGGAGTTAAAGGACAAGTCCCGATCAAAGATAACGCCAAGATTCTTTACAGTGGTGTTGGATGCCAGGGCAATGCCGTCTACAGAATCCACATCACCAGATAATTGATTTCTGAGGTGCTCAGGGCCGATTAAAATTACTTCGGTTTTGTCTGAGTTTAACATCAAGAAGTTGCAGGTCATCCATGTTTTATGTCTTTAAGACATGCTTGAATTTTACCGAGTTGGTTGCTCTCCTCTGGTTTTATCGATAAATATAGTTGAGTATCATCTGCATAACAATGAAAGTTTATGGAGTGTTTCCTGATAATATTGCCCAAAGGAAGCATGTATAAGGTAAATAAAATTGGTCCAAGCACAGAACCCTGTGGAACTCCGTGATTAACGTTGGTGGTTATCGAGGCGTCATCGTTTACAAATACAAACTGAGATCGATCTGATAAATAGGATTTAAACCAAATTAGCATAATTTAAGCTAAATCTCAGAAACGATCTATAAAGATACAAAATCAGTTCATTGTTTACTTTTATATCTTAGTGTATGATTTGTCGACATCTTATTTTGATAAACGGATGTTGTTTCACGTGGTTCTTTCCGCTAACTTTGCAAAACCAGATGTTGTCACGTAAATTCTTCCGCTAACGTTATCAAAACCCTCGCGCGCTCCCGATCGAATACGTTTACCGTGAGCATCAGGCTCTAGGGGCAGACATGTGAGAGTCGGCTGAGTTGACCCAGAGATTCAACTCGGGGGACGGGGACGCCGCTCGTGCGTGAGGATCCCCTCGTTGACCTCTGACCTCTGCCTAGGTATGTCTGGGTGTCTCTGGGTGTCTGTAGGTGTCTCTTATTTTTATTATTTTATTATTCTTTTTAAACTTTTTAAAAAAAAGACAATACATAGACATAACACCTAGAGGACAATAAACAATGCAGACGACAAAACAATGGACATAACATCATAAAGTCAGAGTATTTGTGGAAAAAGAAAAAGAAAAAAACAGCAAAAAACAAACAAAACAAAAATAATAATAATAATTAGAAGGAGAAGAAGAAAGAAAGACAGATGCATGTGTACATGTGTATATGTGTGTGTGCATTATGAATTAACTAATAAATAAGAGGAGTGGTGTCATGTTTGTAAAAATATAGTGAACGATGACCAGATGTCGTGGTGTTCTGTTGTATTGTAAATGATAGATGAGGTGAGTTGTTCCATTGAAATATATTCTGACATTAAATTTTTCCAGTGTGAGATATGTGTGTTATTCCTTGATTTCCAGTTCACGAGGATTGTTTTCTTGGCGATAGTTAGGGCCACGAGAAGTATTTTGCAGTTTGTTTTGCTCAGGTTTATAGATGAGATGTCTCCCAGTAAACAGAGTGATGGGGATAATGGGATGAGGCAGCCCAGGAAAACAGACAATGACTCAGTTATTTGTTTCCAAAAGTGTTGAACTGGTGTGCAGTGCCAGGTGGCGTGAATGTAACTATCCTGAGTATTTTGCATGCAATGTGGACAGATGTCTGTAGTGAAACCCATTTTAAACATTTTGTGCCCAGTGTAGTGAATTCTGTGACGTATTTTATATTGTATTAATTGTAAATTTGTATTTTTGGTCATAAAATATATATTAGTACAGATTTTGGTCCAGAAGTCGGCATCAGGAGTGATAGCTAAATCAAATTACCATTTTATTATTGGTATGGTTATTATTTCAGAGTGTGATATTATGCTACATATTTTTGAGATTAATTTATTTGAGGAGGTGATATTAATTAACTGTGAGGATGAGGGAGGTAATTCCAAATGTGTGGCCTTAATGTTGAATTTTGTTTGAAGGGATGATTTAAGTTGTAGATATTCCAGAAAGTGATTTTTCCCGATGCCGTACTTCTGGACCAAATGGGGGAATGAAACCAGGGTATTGTTATTTTTTATTTTTTTTTATTTTACATTTTATTTGTCAGGGACAAAGCAGCGCACATTATTACACAAAGTGTACATGTGATACAGAAGGTTTCTAGCCAATTGGCTAATTTGCAACCCCAGTCCCTGGTCAGGCCTTTCTAAAACAAAACAAAACAAAACAGAAACAAGAAACATGTCTAGATCTAAAACTAATCTAAAAGTGGTGTATGTGTGCAGACAGCTCTCCATACACAGAGAAGACCTGACAAAACATCCATGCATAGACTGAGTGTTCATACACCTAACCATACACATCATAAGATAATAAGATATATACAAGAGCAACACAGGCAGTAGATCCTCTAAACTAAACACAGTTAATACAATACAATAAAACCCGTACAATACAATAAAAACCCATTAAATTGAGTGTGTGCGTATGGTGTGTGCAGGCTGGGCGTGTGTTTCAGTGTTGACATCCCTGGTTTACTTTTAGCCAGAGTTTTACCTTGCTATTAAATGTTTTCAGTTCAGTTTGTGTTTTTAGTTCCGTCGGTAAGTCGTTCCAGAATCGGGTCCCTTTTGTTGAGAAACATGACTGACCGAAAGTGGTTTTGCGCATCTCTGCTGTGCAGTTGCCACCCACTGATCCCCTAGTGGCCACTCTCCTGGTGCACGTTTTTGTCACACTAAGACAGAGTACAGAAGGTGCTATGTTGTTTGCACATCTAAAGATGAGTTTTAGAAAGGAAAACTTAATGAAGCTGTCGAAACTTAAAAGCTTGTATTTATGTAAAATTAAACAGTGATGTGTGGTTATTGGTTTCTGGTCCATTATTTTCAGTGCCTGTTTGTATAATGATGTGACTGGTTTAACTGTTGTTAAAGATGTGTTTCAAATGAGTGATGCCTTTAGTGGACCATGTGGAGATTTAAAGGCTTATTACTGCTTAGAATGTCCGGATTGTTCCATATTGGGGTGAAATTTGAGGGTGCAAAAGTGATATTAGTGATTTTGTGGAATTTCCACCAGGCTGTCAGAGTTTCTGCTATTGTTACCATTTTGAAGCAAGGATGGCGTTTGACTGATTGGCTGAGAAATGGTAGGTCTGAAATCTGGATGTCCTTAGTTGTTTGTTCTATGTCTAACCAGGTGTTGTCTGAGTGAGTGGGGTGGATCCATTTAAGAATGTATTGAAGTTTGTTTGCTAGTGAGTAGTGAGAATAATTTGGAGCTTCAAGTCCTCCTTGTTTTTTTGTTTGTTGTAAAGTGGCCAGTTTGATTCTTGGCGTCTTATTTTTCCAGTAAAATTTAGTGATGAGTGAGTCAAGAGATTTGAACCAGGAGTGGGTGGGTTGAGATGGAATCATTGTGAATAGGTAATTTATTTTAGGAAGAATTGTCATTTTAACTGTTGCTATTCTGCCCATGAGTGACGGTGGAAGTTTCATCCAGCGGAGGAGGTCGTTGGTTATTGTTTTAAGTAGTGGAGTGAAGTTGAGTGTGAACAGCTCTGACAGCCTGGAGGAAATATGTATTCCTAAATAAGTGATGACACCAGTACAAAAAGGGATAGGTGGTGTGTGGCCTGCCCCATCCCAACTGTTACTGTCTAATGGGAGGATGGATGATTTGTTCCAGTTAATTGAGTAGTTAGAGATTTTGGAGAATGTTTCTATAATTTTAATAGTTTCCTGTAACAATGAATATGGCTTTTGGAGGAAGAGCAATATATCATCGGCATAAAGACTGATTTTGTGATGGGTATTGAGTGTTTGGATTCCTTTTATGATGGTATTCTGACGAATGGCAGCAGCTAGCGGTTCAATGAAAATGGTGAAAAGTGAGGGAGAGAGTGGGCATCTGTAGGTGTCTCTAGGTGTGTCTCGTGTCTCTGGGTGTCTGTAGGTGTCTCTGGGTGTCTGTAGGTGACTCTAGGTGTCTGTAGGTGTCTGTAGGTGACTCTAGGTGTCTGTAGGTGACTCTAGGTGTCTGTAGGTGACTCTAGGTGTCTGTAGGTGTCTCTGGGTGTCTGTAGGTGACTCTAGGTGTCTGTAGGTGTCTGTAGGTGTCTGTAGGTGTCTCTGGGTGTCTGTAGGTGACTCTATGTGTCTGTAGGTGTCTCTGGGTGTCTGTAGGTGACTGTAGGTGACTCTAGGGTCTGTAGGTGTCTCTGGGTGTCTGTAGGTGTCTCTGGGTGTCTGTAGGTATCTGGGTGTCTGTAGGTGTCTGGGTGTCTGTAGGTGACTCTAGGTGTCTCTGGGTGTCTGTAGGTGACTCTATGTGTCTGTAGGTGTCTCTGGGTGTCTGTAGGTGTCTGGGTGTCTGTAGGTGTCTGGGTGTCTGTAGGTGTCTCTGGGTGTCTGTAGGTGACTCTATGTGTCTGTAGGTGTCTCTGGGTGTCTGTAGGTGACTCTAGGTGTCTGTAGGTGTCTCTGGGTGTCTGTAGGTGTCTGTAGGTGACTCTAGGTGTCTGTAGGTGTCTCTGGGTGTCTGTAGGTGACTCTAGGTGTCTGTAGGTGACTAGGTGTCTGTAGGTGTCTGTAGGTGTCTCTGGGTGTCTGTAGGTGACTCTAGGTGTCTCTGGGTGTCTGTAGGTGACTAGGTGTCTGGGTGTCTGTAGGTGACTCTAGGTGTCTCTGGGTGTCTGTAGGTGACTCTAGGTGTATGTAGGTGACTCTAGGTGTCTGTAGGTGTCTCTGGGTGTCTGTAGGTGTCTCTGGGTGTCTGTAGGTGACTCTAGGTGTCTGTAGGTGTCTCTGGGTGTCTGTAGGTGACTCTAGGTGTCTCTGGGTGTCTGTAGGTGTCTGTAGGTGTCTCTGGGTGTCTGTAGGTGTCTCTGGGTGTCTGTAGGTGACTCTAGGTGTCTGTAGGTGTCTGTAGGTGTCTCTGGGTGTCTGTAGGTGTCTCTGGGTGTCTGTAGGTGACTCTAGGTGTCTCTGGGTGTCTGTAGGTGACTCTAGGTGTCTGTAGGTGTCTCTGGGTGTCTGTAGGTGACTCTAGGTGTCTGTAGGTGTCTGTAGGTGTCTCTGGGTGTCTGTAGGTGACTCTAGGTGTCTGTAGGTGTCTCTGGGTGTCTGTAGGTGTCTCTGGGTGTCTGTAGGTGACTCTAGGTGTCTGTAGGTGTCTCTGGGTGTCTGTAGGTGACTAGGTGTCTGTAGGTGTCTCTGGGTGTCTGTAGGTGTCTCTGGGTGTCTGTAGGTGTCTCTGGGTGTCTGTAGGTGACTCTAGGTGTCTGTAGGTGTCTGTAGGTGTCTCTGGGTGTCTGTAGGTGTCTGGGTGTCTGTAGGTGACTCTAGGTGTCTGTAGGTGTCTCTGGGTGTCTGTAGGTGACTCTAGGTGTCTGTAGGTGTCTGTAGGTGTCTCTGGGTGTCTGTAGGTGACTCTAGGTGTCTGTAGGTGTCTCTGGTTGTCTGTAGGTGACTAGGTGTCTGTAGGTGTCTCTGGGTGTCTGTAGGTGACTCTAGGTGTCTGTAGGTGACTCTAGGTGTCTGTAGGTGTCTCTGGGTGTCTGTAGGTGACTCTAGGTGTCTGTAGGTGTCTCTGGGTGTCTGTAGGTGACTCTAGGTGCCTCTAGGTGTCTGTAGGTGTCTCTGGGTGTCTGTAGGTGACTCTATGTGTCTGTAGGTGTCTCTGGGTGTCTGTAGGTGTCTGTAGGTGACTCTAGGTGTCTGTAGGTGTCTCTGGGTGTCTGTAGGTGACTCTAGGTGTCTGTAGGTGACTAGGTGTCTGTAGGTGTCTCTGGGTGTCTGTAGGTGACTCTAGGTGTCTGTAGGTGTCTCTGGGTGTCTGTAGGTGACTCTAGGTGTCTGTAGGTGACTAGGTGTCTGTAGGTGTCTGTAGGTGTCTCTGGGTGTCTGTAGGTGACTCTAGGTGTCTCTGGGTGTCTGTAGGTGACTAGGTGTCTAGGTGTCTGTAGGTGTCTCTGGGTGTCTGTAGGTGACTCTAGGTGCCTCTAGGTGTCTGTAGGTGTCTGTAGGTGTCTCTGGGTGTCTGTAGGTGACTCTATGTGTCTGTAGGTGTCTCTGGGTGTCTGTAGGTGACTGTAGGTGACTCTAGGGTCTGTAGGTGTCTCTGGGTGTCTGTAGGTGTCTCTGGGTGTCTGTAGGTATCTGGGTGTCTGTAGGTGTCTGGGTGTCTGTAGGTGACTCTAGGTGTCTCTGGGTGTCTGTAGGTGACTATGTGTCTGTAGGTGTCTCTGGGTGTCTGTAGGTGTCTGGGTGTCTGTAGGTGTCTGGGTGTCTGTAGGTGTCTCTGGGTGTCTGTAGGTGACTCTATGTGTCTGTAGGTGTCTCTGGGTGTCTGTAGGTGACTCTAGGTGTCTGTAGGTGTCTCTGGGTGTCTGTAGGTGTCTGTAGGTGACTCTAGGTGTCTGTAGGTGTCTCTGGGTGTCTGTAGGTGACTCTAGGTGTCTGTAGGTGACTAGGTGTCTGTAGGTGTCTGTAGGTGTCTCTGGGTGTCTGTAGGTGACTCTAGGTGTCTCTGGGTGTCTGTAGGTGACTGGGTGTCTGTAGGTGACTCTAGGTGTCTCTGGGTGTCTGTAGGTGACTCTAGGTGTCTGTAGGTGACTCTAGGTGTCTGTAGGTGTCTCTGGGTGTCTGTAGGTGTCTCTGGGTGTCTGTAGGTGACTCTAGGTGTCTGTAGGTGTCTCTGGGTGTCTGTAGGTGACTCTAGGTGTCTCTGGGTGTCTGTAGGTGTCTGTAGGTGTCTCTGGGTGTCTGTAGGTGACTCTAGGTGTCTGTAGGTGTCTGTAGGTGTCTCTGGGTGTCTGTAGGTGTCTCTGGGTGTCTGTAGGTGACTCTAGGTGTCTCTGGGTGTCTGTAGGTGACTCTAGGTGTCTGTAGGTGTCTCTGGGTGTCTGTAGGTGACTCTAGGTGTCTGTAGGTGTCTCTGGGTGTCTGTAGGTGACTCTAGGTGTCTGTAGGTGTCTCTGGGTGTCTGTAGGTGTCTCTGGGTGTCTGTAGGTGACTCTAGGTGTCTGTAGGTGTCTCCGGGTGTCTGTAGGTGACTAGGTGTCTGTAGGTGTCTCTGGGTGTCTGTAGGTGTCTCTGGGTGTCTGTAGGTGTCTCTGGGTGTCTGTAGGTGACTCTAGGTGTCTGTAGGTGTCTGTAGGTGTCTCTGGGTGTCTGTAGGTGTCTGGGTGTCTGTAGGTGACTCTAGGTGTCTGTAGGTGTCTCTGGGTGTCTGTAGGTGACTCTAGGTGTCTGTAGGTGTCTCTGGGTGTCTGTAGGTGACTCTAGGTGTCTGTAGGTGTCTCTGGGTGTCTGTAGGTGACTAGGTGTCTGTAGGTGTCTCTGGGTGTCTGTAGGTGACTCTAGGTGTCTGTAGGTGACTCTAGGTGTCTGTAGGTGTCTCTGGGTGTCTGTAGGTGACTCTAGGTGTCTGTAGGTGTCTCTGGGTGTCTGTAGGTGACTCTAGGTGTCTGTAGGTGTCTGTAGGTGTCTCTGGGTGTCTGTAGGTGACTCTAGGTGTCTGTAGGTGTCTCTGGGTGTCTGTAGGTGACTCTAGGTGTCTGTAGGTGTCTCTGGGTGTCTGTAGGTGACTCTAGGTGTCTGTAGGTGTCTCTGGGTGTCTGTAGGTGTCTCTGGGTGTCTGTAGGTGACTCTAGGTGTCTGTAGGTGTCTCTGGGTGTCTGTAGGTGTCTCTGGGTGTCTGTAGGTGTCTGTAGGTGACTCTAGGTGTCTGTAGGTGTCTCTGGGTGTCTGTAGGTGACTCTAGGTGTCTGTAGGTGTCTCTGGGTGTCTGTAGGTGTGTCTGTAGGTGACTCTAGGTGTCTGTAGGTGTCTCTGGGTGACTCTAGATGTCTGTAGGTGTCTGTAGGTGTCTGGGTGTCTGTAGGTGACTCTAGGTGTCTGTAGGTGTCTCTGGGTGTCTGTAGGTGACTCTAGGTGTCTGTAGGTGACTCTAGGTGTCTGTAGGTGTCTCTGGGTGTCTGTAGGTGACTCTAGGTGTCTGTAGGTGTCTCTGGGTGTCTGTAGGTGACTCTAGGTGTCTGTAGGTGTCTGTAGGTGACTCTAGGTGTCTCTAGGTGTCTGTAGGTGTCTCTGGGTGTCTGTAGGTGACTCTAGGTGTCTGTAGGTGTCTCTGGGTGTCTGTAGGTGACTCTAGGTGTCTGTAGGTGTCTCTGGGTGTCTGTAGGTGACTCTAGGTGTCTGTAGGTGTCTCTGGGTGTCTGTAGGTGTCTCTGGGTGTCTCTAGGTGACTCTAGGTGTCTGTAGGTGTCTCTGGGTGTCTGTAGGTGTCTGTAGGTGACTCTAGGTGTCTGTAGGTGTCTCTGGGTGTCTGTAGGTGACTCTAGGTGTCTGTAGGTGTCTCTGGGTGTCTGTAGGTGTGTCTGTAGGTGACTCTAGGTGTCTGTAGGTGTCTCTGGGTGACTCTAGATGTCTGTAGGTGTCTGTAGGTGTCTGGGTGTCTGTAGGTGACTCTAGGTGTCTAGGTGTCTCTGGGTGTCTGTAGGTGACTCTAGGTGTCTGTAGGTGTCTCTGGGTGTCTGTAGGTGAATCTAGGTGTCTGTAGGTGTCTCTGGGTGTCTGTAGGTGTCTCTGGGTGTCTGTAGGTGACTCTAGGTGTCTGTAGGTGACTCTAGGTGTCTCTGGGTGTCTGTAGGTGACTCTAGGTGTCTGTAGGTGACTCTAGGTGTCTCTGGGTGTCTGTAGGTGACTCTAGGTGTCTCTGGGTGTCTGTAGGTGACTCTAGGTGTCTGTAGGTGTCTCTGGGTGTCTGTAGGTGACTCTAGGTGTCTGTAGGTGTCTGTAGGTGTCTCTGGGTGTCTGTAGGTGTCTCTGGGTGTCTGTAGGTGACTCTAGGTGTCTGTAGGTGTCTCCGGGTGTCTGTAGGTGACTAGGTGTCTGTAGGTGTCTCTGGGTGTCTGTAGGTGTCTCTGGGTGTCTGTAGGTGTCTCTGGGTGTCTGTAGGTGACTCTAGGTGTCTGTAGGTGTCTGTAGGTGACTCTAGGTGTCTGTAGGTGTCTCTGGGTGTCTGTAGGTGACTCTAGGTGTCTGTAGGTGTCTGTAGGTGTCTCTGGGTGTCTGTAGGTGACTCTAGGTGTCTGTAGGTGTCTGTAGGTGTCTCTGGGTGTCTGTAGGTGACTAGGTGTCTGTAGGTGTCTCTGGGTGTCTGTAGGTGACTCTAGGTGTCTGTAGGTGTCTGTAGGTGACTCTAGGTGTCTGTAGGTGACTCTAGGTGTCTGTAGGTGTCTCTGGGTGTGTAGGTGTCTCTGGGTGACTCTAGATGTCTGTAGGTGTCTGTAGGTGTCTGGGTGTCTGTAGGTGACTCTAGGTGTCTGTAGGTGTCTCTGGGTGTCTGTAGGTGACTCTAGGTGTCTGTAGGTGTCTCTGGGTGTCTGTAGGTGAATCTAGGTGTCTGTAGGTGTCTCTGGGTGTCTGTAGGTGTCTCTGGGTGTCTGTAGGTGACTCTAGGTGTCTGTAGGTGTCTCTGGGTGTCTGTAGGTGACTCTAGGTGTCTGTAGGTGTCTCTGGGTGTCTGTAGGTGACTCTAGGTGTCTGTAGGTGTCTGTAGGTGTCTCTGGGTGTCTGTAGGTGTCTCTGGGTGTCTGTAGGTGACTCTAGGTGTCTCTGGGTGTCTGTAGGTGACTCTAGGTGTCTGTAGGTGTCTCTGGGTGTCTGTAGGTGACTCTAGGTGTCTGTAGGTGTCTCTGGGTGTCTGTAGGTGACTCTAGGTGTCTGTAGGTGTCTGTAGGTGTCTCTGGGTGTCTGTAGGTGTCTCTGGGTGTCTGTAGGTGACTCTAGGTGTCTGTAGGTGTCTCCGGGTGTCTGTAGGTGACTAGGTGTCTGTAGGTGTCTCTGGGTGTCTGTAGGTGTCTCTGGGTGTCTGTAGGTGTCTCTGGGTGTCTGTAGGTGTCTCTGGGTGTCTGTAGGTGTCTGTAGGTGTCTCTGGGTGTCTGTAGGTGTCTGGGTGTCTGTAGGTGACTCTAGGTGTCTGTAGGTGTCTCTGGGTGTCTGTAGGTGTCTCTGGGTGTCTGTAGGTGTCTCTAGGTGTCTGTAGGTGACTCTAGGTGTCTGTAGGTGTCTCTGGGTGTCTGTAGGTGACTCTAGGTGTCTGTAGGTGTCTGTAGGTGTCTCTGGGTGTCTGTAGGTGTCTCTGGGTGTCTGTAGGTGTCTGGGTGTCTGTAGGTGTCTGGGTGTCTGTAGGTGACTCTAGGTGTCTGTAGGTGTCTCTGGGTGTCTGTAGGTGACTCTAGGTGTCTGTAGGTGTCTCTGGGTGTCTGTAGGTGTCTCTGGGTGTCTGTAGGTGACTCTAGGTGTCTGTAGGTGTCTCTGGGTGTCTGTAGGTGTCTCTGGGTGTCTGTAGGTGACTCTAGGTGTCTGTAGGTGTCTGTAGGTGTCTCTGGGTGTCTGTAGGTGTCTCTGGGTGACTCTAGGTGTCTGTAGGTGTCTGTACGTGTCTGGGTGTCTGTAGGTGACTCTAGGTGTCTGTAGGTGTCTCTGGGTGTCTGTAGGTGTCTCTGGGTGTCTGTAGGTGTCTCTGGGTGTCTGTAGGTGACTCTAGGTGTCTGTAGGTGACTCTAGGTGTCTCTGGGTGTCTGTAGGTGACTCTAGGTGTCTGTAGGTGTCTCTGGGTGTCTGTAGGTGACTCTGGGTGTCTGTAGGTGTCTCTGGGTGTCTGTAGGTGACTCTGGGTGTCTGTAGGTGTCTCTGGGTGTCTGTAGGTGACTCTAGGTGTCTGTAGGTGTCTCTGGGTGTCTGTAGGTGACTCTAGGTGTCTGTAGGTGTCTGTAGGTGTCTCTGGGTGTCTGTAGGTGACTCTAGGTGTCTGTAGGTGTCTGTAGGTGACTCTAGGTGTCTCTGGGTGTCTGTAGGTGTCTGTAGGTCTCTCTGGGTGTCTGTAGGTGACTAGGTGTCTGTAGGTGTCTCTGGGTGTCTGTAGGTGTCTCTGGGTGTCTGTAGGTGACTCTAGGTGTCTGTAGGTGTCTGTAGGTGACTCTAGGTGTCTCTGGGTGTCTGTAGGTGTCTGTAGGTCTCTCTGGGTGTCTGTAGGTGACTCTAGGTGTCTGTAGGTGTCTCTGGGTGTCTGTTGGTGTGTCTTTGTGTCCTGCAGTGAGCCCACACCAGGTCTCTGGATGTGGGCTCAGAAGTCTCCGTCAGGTGGAGGAAGCTGAGAGCCTGACATGAGGACATGAGGACATGAGGACATGAGGACATGAGGACATGAGGACATGAGGACTCCAGTATCAGTGAGTTGGTGTGGATGAATCTACGTGTTTGGAAGCGTCCCGCTCAGCTGGTTCTGGTTCTCGTCGGCCGTCCTCACCGGGCCAGGAGTTGAGAGCGGAGGGTGATCAATGCCCACCGAGGACCTTGTATTGTCTTAGAGGAGGGCGGCTCAGAGCAGAGACGGACAAAAGCCCCTAGAAGGAGTCGTGGGGAGATTGATGGCCCCTGAAGAAGCGTCCCATAAAGCAACAGACCCGCTGGGGGCCGTTTGGCGGCTGTTGAAGTCGCTCCTCCGCCTTTTGTCTTCGCGTCGCTCGGTTTCTCTCCTGTTTCTTCTGCCGCTCGCATCTCGCCACATTTTAGACTCATCAGAAAGACACGCGGTGAAGCCCCGCCTCCACAGTGAAGCCCCGCCTCCATCCCACTTACTGCGGGACAACGTCAGCAGATTCTGGGAGTCTGTTCATACCACTACCTGGCAGCAACACGGGGCTCGACCTTCCTTTGAGAAGCAACGGCTTCACTAATGTGGACAAAAACACAATCTTATCTTATTGTTATTATATATTAGAGGTGGATATATCGGTTTGACTTGGCTGTGAACGATTCTGATGGTAACAATACTGCTGACAATGACTCGTACTATGATTATAGACACAGCGCTTGTATTCCCAGTGGAATCAAAGCCCAGAAGAGTTCAGTCTGTTTCAGAGGACGGGTCATTGTTCAGCCCAGAGTTACTGGTGTGCTGCAGGTGTTCCGACTCCATGGTGCCACAGTCCTTCATGTTGCATTCTCCTCTGAACGCCCTTCAGGTGTGAAGGATGTGACGCATTGACATGTTCTGAAGGACACATTATGAATACAGTGAGTTCATGTGATCATAATCATGAATGACACATTTAAAGTGTTACATCATCGGCCTGTATTTGACCTCTTACAGTGATTTTTAAAATTGTTATGTGTGTTTGTGAGTACTGTGATGGTTTGGCCACAATGATCATATATATATCATCATAATAATGGTTGTGCTGACTCCAGGAGACCGATGAGTGGCGTGTGCTCTGCTGTGTTCTGATCCTTGTTGTGTGTAGTTTGAGATCACTGGCACTCTCTCCGACCTTCCTCTCCCCGAGGCCTCTACACACCAGAGGCCTTAACCTCCGACTCCATTCATCTGTCGGCTGTGTTCTCAGTTAACCGATTAGTTATTTGTTCAATAGCATCACCTCAGAAAATTGTTTTAAAAAATGTCCATCCCTCCGATAACCAGTCCCAAACCAGAGAGATTGTGATTACTATCAGAGGAAAAGAAAACATGAAAATATTCACACATTAAAAAACTACTAGGAGTGTCTGAAAACCATGAATTCTTAATATGACATAGTTGACTCATCGATAGTTGGCTGTACTCTTGTTCATTGGGGGTATTGGTGGTAATGGGAGATGCAGGAGCAACATGTTGGGGCGCTGGCGTCCTTCTTGTTAAATGCCATCGACCAATCACGACCCAGAGCTCCTAAAGGGACCTGAGACTTGTGTTGAGCGCCACCTGCTGCTGCTTCCTCACGGAGGAACAACAGAGTAAACAAAACAACGCACACGAAGCCTTTAGAACAGCAAATACAGAAATACTGTTCAATATTCTGTTGACCGTCATGCACTACGAGGGCGTGGCCACAATTCAATGTCATGCATTGGCTTTCAATGTAATCACATCAAATTACTGAGATATTTATAAACATAAACTCAGATTTCTGAATCAAACTCTCAATCTGCATGTGTGTGCATGCATGTAAACATATGAATTATTTATGCTTTCTTTCATTTTGCACTGAAGCCGGGAACTAAAGGATAACCACGTCAGTTCTTTGCGTTTGTCAAGTAATTAATTCCCTCGGGATTAAACTAAATAGGCTTTACTATTTCATATAAACTATTGGATCTGGATATGAAATGACCTACGTAGTCGTGACGAAATATATGTTCCATATTATTTAGTTTAGTGCATCAGGAGTAAAGCTTGAAGGGAAATATTTTTTCGTATCAGTCTTGGCATTATTTTTTAGGAAAATCCTTCTTAATCTACTTTATTTAAAGAAAGAGAATATGATGTTGAATTGTATTCACGAGTGAATCAATGTGACTTGGTGGTCGTGTGAGCTCTTTGTTCCTGAGCTGGAGCTCTGTCTGAAGAGAGCAGCGCAGTCTCAGAGGGATGAGGCCACACGGCTTCACAGCTCATTCAAACAGCCACACTTTGTGTTTTTAATGTGCATCAAAAGAATAAAACTAAATTCTCATTGACCAAATGAAATGCACCACTGTCTGTAGCTGCTCAGGAATGTCGTCTGCATTGTGTGTTTCTGGCTGCTTCCCACTGTTGGAGCAGATTAGAACACGTGTGCTAATCGGAGAGATAAGTTACATGGGTATCGGCAGCTTGAATGGCCCAACATATTTTATTATGTTTAAGTTTTTAAGTTTATTGCCATCAGTTCTAACTTATTTCTGAATTATGTGTAATATATCTCGTGGAAGATAAGAATGGTGCATTGTGCTGCAGTAACACTCATGAGTCCTGGCTGCTGGTGCAGGAGCAAGCCTCACTCTTTATTTAATGTTATTCATACTCCATATCATACTCAACACATGTATCATGACAGATGACGAAAAAGGAACAGCTGTATATTAGTGTATATATACTGTCATAAAAACTTGGTAAATATTAATAGAACCAAACATTTACTAAACTGAACCAGATCACAAGCAGTCAGAAATGTGTTGGGACCTCAAATGACCTCCAGCGACCCCCAACGACTTCCAGCAACCTTCAATGGTCTCTAATGACCTCCAACGACTTCCAGCGACCTTCAATAATCTCCAGCGACCTCCAGCCGTGAGCTCCAGCTCAGCCTGAACTCAGACAACACGAAGGCCATTGTTGCAGTGTGGGGGGGTTGTTGTTCCTGGAGCTCCTCCTCCCCGACCCCCCCAATAAGGCCAAGTACCTTGATGTGTGCAGTAGCTGCATGTGCCGGTCTGGTCTCCTCCTGCTCCTCCACTGTAGGCCTCAGCTGAATGGGATTCAGTGGCTCACTGATCAGACATGAGAACGATGGTTCAGGACCTGGAACGTTTCTTAATGGATATGAAACATTGCAAATGTCTGCCAAATGACTGGATGCTGTTGTTCAAAACCTTTTTTCCAAGTTCACTGATGACATTTTGTTTTCTCTTCTCTCTCCCAGTCCGAGCAGCCCAGTCCGGCCAGTTCCAGCTCCAGCTCAGGCTTTGCTCCCTCACACCACAAACGGCAAGGTAGTTATTGGATCTCTGAGTTCTTGTCTCCTTCGGTCCATAACGGTCTGTGTAGACGTTCCGTTGCTCTAGAAATCCTCTCGGAGGGTCCGGTGAGTCTAGAAGGTGGGACCTGTTCTTGTTCTTGACCTGAGGGTGACCTCTGCTTCTGTGTGTGTGTGTGTGTGTCATTCTCTCTGGATGCAGTGGTGGACTTCATCATCAGGAAAAGGTTGGCTATTCCTGCCACCACCCACACAGGTAACTGTGAGCCACACACACACACACACACACACACACACACACACACCTTTTACATCAGCATGGAGAATCTCTTTTCCAGCTCGTCAACTCTTCATCTCTGCAGTCAGTGAGGGATCTGTGTTAGGTATCGTGGATGTGATCCACCCATCACTCCTCCTCCTGCACTCTGATGTCATGGCCACACTGGTTCCCTCTGACGCCCACATGCACTCTCCTTCTGCAAGAAATGCTCTCCAGAGCACCAAGTGAACAGGAATGTGTTTGCTTTTCATGTGTCGGACATTTTTAAAGATTTCTTAAGCAGGAAGCGCTGATCTACGAGCTGAGAGGCGGTGACGGGGTAGAGTCAGAGAGGCGGAGCAACACGGCTGTGCTTTGGGTCTTGCTGACAATAAGAAAGCTATCGAAGAAAAAGCCTTCAAAGTCCTTTAAAGAGTAAAAGTGTCCGTCAGCCTACTCGGACCAGTCCCCCAGTCCCCCCAGCCCGGCCCACTCTCCTCCAGCGGCCTCGCCCCACTAACGACGGGCCTCTGTCTCTCAGTTCTGGGCCCGCTGCAGTCGGTGATGCAGGACCTGCACTCGGACGACAACGACGACGACTCGGAGGACGGCGGCGACCACGACATGGACTCTGACGCGGAGCGGCCGGCGCACACACACCTCACGCACCACCAGCGCAGGTCAGTGAGCCTGGAGCGCGCCACACGGCGGGACTAACGGGAGCAGTGGTTGTCGGGTTGTGTGATGGGGAGCAGGTTAGTGATCGTGTCACGTCTTGACGGAGGTCAAAAAGCAGTTCCTCAGAGGCTCTGAGCGCTGTGAGGCCTGTGCAGTGCGGCTGCGTTGGTACATAGACGTACATCGGCTGCTATGAAGCGCCCTGCGCTCACGCCGAGGCTCAGCATCCGCTCCTTTAAGAGGGCTTCCCTTCTGGTGTCTTAAAGCTGCACTCATCCATAGGGTTGAATCCACACTCCATGACTGTAGGAGGGTGTCGTGCTCCTAGTCCTCACTGACCTGCAGCTCTCCACACTGAATGACTCGTGGTTGAACACAGTGGAGCAGCGAGAGCGACGTGGAGGAGACCAAAGCCGAGCTGACAGAGACGTTGGGCTTCACTGAACACGGGTAACACTTCTTCTGTTCCCCCCAGGGTCAGTTTGAGTGACGGCAGTGAGAGTGACAGCTCCTCGCCCTCCCCCCCATCTCGCAATGAAGCCCCGCCCATGCTAAAGACCACCGCTAACCAGGTAACATGTGGTGTGTGTCATCTAACCCGCCACAAGCGTGTAGCTCCTGGTCCTCCAGAGTGACTGTTTCCTGTTTCCTGTGTCAGATACTGGAGGTGAAGAGTCCCACCAAGCAGAGCAAGCAGGACAAGAGCAGAAACCTGGACTGTGACAAGGTACAGCGGCTCCTCCCTAGAGATGCACACCGTGTGGGACTCCATCCAGACTCTGTCCAAGGGGTCAACGTGTCAGGAGGATGAGGCTAGAGATGCATCATGGCGACCAGTTATCAGAGAACTCGTAGCCAGCTGACCAAGAACATGTGAGCCAATAGAAGAGAAGACCAGGAGACACGCTGCTGACTCCAGGTCAGACCCCAGCAGGGTCAGCGCTGCAGCAGCAAACAGCTCAGTGGCTCCACCCCGACCCCCGTTAGGCCACCTTTGTAAATACTGATGTGTTCTTAATGACCTGCAGGGTTCGTACAGTCATGGAAAACCTGGAAAAGTCATGGAATTTCAAAATGGTTATTTCCAGTCCTCGAAAAAAGTCCTGGAAAACAATCTTGATGTCCAAAAGTTTTGGAAAAGTCATGGAAATGTCTTATATTCATTTGTTCATTTACGCATTTGATTAAAAGAATAAACATTTATATAAGTATTTATTATTTTAATCAAACTATTGTCTCATGTACACACCAAGATTTCACAACATTTTGGTCATGGAAATGTGGTTTAAAGTCCTGGAACTCCATTAGGCAACATGTTCAATAACATGTCATGAAATCAAATCATCCGTCCGGTTGGATGGATACTCTTATTTACTTGTTCTCTCCTTCAAATGTGTCCAGTGTTTTATAGTTGCACGTGTGTCGATAAGTCCATTAATAACTTATTTGATGGTTTTTTTAAGAGAAGAGGTTTATATTTCATGATGTCAGGTGCAAAGAGAAAGTGGGAGGAGTCAGGTGTGAGTGACAGGTGGTGTTGCTGTGTGCTTGCAGGCGTACCTGGACGAGCTGGTGGAGCTGCACAAACGGCTGATGACCCTCAGAGAAGGTCACATCCTCCAACAGGTGTGTATGCGGCGCTGTGGAGGAGCCGCTCCACCTGTTTCCATCAGTGTCACTGGAACACTGACGGTGTTAGAGGAGGAGGAAACACCTCCTGCACTCCCAGGATCCAACGCTCCTCTTGTTCTTGTTTTGATTAAGACAACTTTAAATGTGTCGTATGAAATTGCCTCAAGTGACATCACTTGAGGCCCTACAGACGTTATACTGGTGGCAGTAATGGTGGCTATGTACAGGTGATGATTGAACACATGTGTGTTGTGTGTGGCTAGTAGCCAATGGGATGAAGGGAGAGGAAATAAATGACATGATCAGAAACGACTGCATTTACAGATTCACAGCATTAATAGAACTGTTGTCTTAACTGTTATATAATGGAGTGAAGTCTACCGGAGCGGGTGGTAAGCACCGCTAGCTTTAGCCATGTTGAGAGCCATGCGGAGTCAATCCCTCTCAGCGGAATGTAAAGTATGTGTTACACAACACCGTCTGCCAAGCTCCAGATAAAAAGAGTCTATTGGATTAGAGGAGGATCCGTTACTCGTGCTCTGTAATCTGCTTCTTCATCTGGCAGCAATGAATAATTTGGTTGGCCTCTGCAGCTGAGCGGGACTCTGGAGGCCGATCGCGTGGCGGTGTTAGGGGGGCTGAGCAGTAATCAAGCTGATCCAGCCCAGGTGCTTCCGGGTGAAGTGAGTGAAGCAGGAGGAGAGAGGTGACTGTACCTCCGCCTGCAGAGCGGGTCCTGGAATGTCCCTCAGGTTCTCCCACCGGACCACAAGCAGAGTCCAGACGGCTCTGAGCGTTGTTCTGAGAAAGTCCTGCGAGGTTGTTTCTGTTGGTGTGAACTCGGATGCTCTGCTGATCTGCATATGGCTCTCTCTAACCACCTTTACCAAGGCGCTCCATGTCTCTACGTAGAGGGAGATGTTCTTAAAGAGACAGGACCATCACAGCATGTAAACATGTTCTAGTAGAAACCTAAGCTGTGTGTATTAGGCCGATGATGAGCGTGGCGTGTCCCTTTAAGACAGCAGAGCGCCCCCCCCCCCTGCCTCGTGCTGCCTCTCTGCTGCTGGAGTCGTGTGTTTCTGTGAAGATGAATTGTAAATTATCTTTGGATAATAATTGTTCTGGAGGCTCACTGAGCTCCGATCTGAGTTCTCTTTAAAGACCCGTCCCCACTCTGTGCTCTCTGTTCTCCAGATCGTGAACCTCATTGAAGAGACCGGACACTTCCACATCACAAACACGACTTTTGACTTTGACCTTTGCTCCCTGGACAGAAGCACAGTGAGAAAGCTGCAGAGCTACCTGGACACCTCGGGCCTGTCCTGAGGCTCTGAGCAGCCGGCTGCTGGATCTCGGTCTCCATGTAGACTTTTTAGATTTTCCTTGATTGAACTCTGGATGCAGACGCCCCACCGCGGCCGGTCCGGTGTGCCGTGTGTCCGGCCCGCCTGTCGGACCGGGCCCTCTGAGCGAGGAGGAGGACCCGCTGCAGGACCCAGAGCCAGGGGTTGTGGGTCACGAGCCCTGTGGATCAGGAGATCACCCAGAAGGCCTTCAACCGTCACTTGACTTCTTAGAGAAAAGAGAAAGGAAGTGGTTGCTCTTAATGATGTGCTTATTGTTCCATGTATGTTCCTTTTGTTCAAATGCACGGTTCCTTTACAACGTTGTACGTCTTATTTATTGTGTGTGTGTGTGCGTGTGTGTGTGTGTGTGTTTGAAAAGGCAAAAAAAACACAAATGGGAAAACGGCAGAGTGAGACCTCCCTGCAGGATGGTCTTTGGTCAGGCATTGCTGAGGACGCCCGATTTGACGTGAATTTCAATGTGACATCACCTCTGAGTCAGCAGCAGCAGCTGTGAAGAGGCCGCTGGTCACTTTATATTCCCCAAAAATAAATCGGGAATATTGGAGCGGGCGCCTGGCAGAAGGCCTCCTCGCCAGTGGAGTGGTTTGGATAACGACGAGCTTTATTTGATCTTAATGTTATAGTACGGGGCGTGGTCTGGGCCCGGTTTAAGTTCAGTAGTCCACATGATGAAGACAAAGCGTGTGTTTTTTGTTCTGACTGGTTGAACTCTTATCTAGTTACTTACTAATAAATTGTCTGAAAATCTCCCAGATGCAAACTTAGTGTGGCCGTCGCCATCTTGGATTACGGCTGTCGTCATGGTTATCTTGCAACTCCTGAACTGAAGTTCTCATATTTAGAACGTGGAGGAGTGACATAGAGACATCTACTGCTCTGCTAGCAACCTGTCAATCACCCTGTAGCCCCGCCCCTAAAGCGTCCCCTGCGTTATGGTCTGTGTGACTCTAAAGGACCATCATGTACTAAATGATGACATCATGCTGTATAGAAGAAGACTTGAAACTAGAGACAGACATAAACTCATGTTTACAATGTTTACTGAGGGAATACATCAAGAGAGAAGTAGTCATTATATAGACTTCTATACAACCAGAGGAGTCGCCCCCTGGTGGTCAGGAGAGAGAATGGAGCTTTGAATGGACTTCCGGAGGTTGAAGTGTACACACACACACTCACACACATGTAGGTTTGATTCTTACTACAAACCAGAGCCAACGTTAAATAAAGGTCCAGCAGGTGTTCCTGTATCAGTCTGGCGCTCTCTGCTGTCGGTTCCCTTCCACGCCGCCTCGCTGAGCACAGTGTTGTTTCAGACCGGTCGTCGCATGCTGAAGTGTTCATACATCGGATTTAGAGCTAAAGAGGTCAAATCTTCGGCGAGTGCTTAAATGGCTGTCAGGATATCAAACACAGATGGATCTGACCCACAGGAACGTTTAAAGGGAGCATCACAAGACGTAAGGTTCTACACATGTTGGTTGTAAGCTCTTGAACATGCTGGTTGGTTGTGCGCTCACCGGACTAATGCAAACATCTGCACTTCCACAGGCAGAAAGGTTTCCATCACAGGAAGTGTCTTTCCAGCTGTGAGGATTGGAGCCGCCACATCAGTTCATACAGGTGCAACAACATTTGGCAGTTTGTTTTTCCCATATTGTGACTCTGTGCCAGAACCGTGACCAGATCACTGATGTTTATCTACATTCTACAAAATATTGTCATTGTCAATATTCCATGTGACTCCTGTGTTCTGCATTTCTGAAATGTGTGAATTATTTCTGGTACATGTCAACAAGAGAGACGGCCAGTGGCTGACGGGTACTGTGACGCGCGTAGGAAAGAACAACAGCGATCTTTTGTTTATTTTGTGGCTGTTTGCTCAATCAAAGCTCAGCATCCACTTCTCCAAGGAGAATGCCTTCGTTTGATTGGTTGCCGAGGCCACAGGGTTCTTCTCACCCTGCGCTCTGTCTTATGGTTTCTTGTGTATTTTGAGGACATACAATAAACATTCTTTATGATATAAAGATGAGCAACTTGTGGGTGAGCTTTAATCCTGTGTTTCTTTAATTCATCTGTTTTGTTCAGGGTACATTATAGATCAGAGCTTGTGTTCAGTCACATGACAGCAGTGTTGGTCGCTCACACCTTTACTGAGCATCCTCCAGACCTGTAGAGACTTTACTCATGGAAGGTCTAAAACTCTTTCTGGAGAAACCCTCCCGGACTGAAATTGGAAGCTGGTTCCATAAAAGAGGAGCTTGATAACTAAAGGCTCTGGCTCCCATTCTACTTTTTAAGACTCTAGGAACTACAAGTAGTCCCGCATTTAGTGAGCGTAGCTCTCTAGTGGGGCAATATGGTACTACAAGCTCCTT
Source organism: Pseudoliparis swirei (assembly GCF_029220125.1). Classification (NCBI taxonomy): domain Eukaryota; kingdom Metazoa; phylum Chordata; class Actinopteri; order Perciformes; family Liparidae; genus Pseudoliparis; species Pseudoliparis swirei. The sequence continues at coordinate 17,354,193 of NC_079408.1, forward strand.
AAGATATGATGGAGCATCACCAATCAAGGCTTTGTAGGTTAAGAGAAGAATTTTAAAAGTGATTCTTGATTTTACTGGGAGCCAGTGCAGAGCAGCTAGTGCAGGAGTGATGTGATCTCTTTTCTTAGTTTTAGTGAGAACACGAGCTGCAGCATTCTGGATCAACTGGAGGGGCCTAAGAGACTTATAGAGCAGCCTGATAATAAGGAGTTGACCTCAGAGACTTATAGAGCAGTCTGATAATAAGGAGTTGACTATAGAGATTTATTAGAGCAGCCTGATAATAAGGAGTTGCAGTAATCCAGTCTCGAAGTAACGAACGCGTGAACCAATTTTTCTGCATCTTTTTGAGACAAGATGTGCCTGATTTTTGAAATATTACGTAGATGAAAGAATGCAGTCCTTGAGATGTTCTTTACGTGGGAGTTAAAGGACAAGTCCCGATCAAAGATAACGCCAAGATTCTTTACAGTGGTGTTGGATGCCAGGGCAATGCCGTCTACAGAAACCACATCACCAGATAATTGATCTCTGAGGTGCTCAGATTAAAATTACTTCGGTTTTGTCTGAGTTTAACATCAAGAAGTTGCAGGTCATCCATGTTTTTATGTCTTTAAGACATGCTTGAATTTTACCGAGTTGGTTGCTCTCCTCTGGTTTTATCGATAAATATAGTTGAGTATCATCTGCATAACAATGAAAGTTTATGGAGTGTTTCCTGATAATATTGCCCAAAGGCAGCATGTATAGGTAAATAAAATTGGTCCAAGCACAGAACCTTGTGGAACTCCGTGATTAACGTTGGTGGTTATCGAGGCGTCATCGTTTACAAATACAAACTGAGATAGATCTGATAAATAGGATTTAAACCAAATTAGTGCCGTGCCTGAAATGCCAATCGACTGCTCCAGTCTCTGTAACAGGATGTCATGGTCAATGGTGTCGAATGCAGCACTAAGGTCTAACAAGACCAGGACAGAGAGGAGTCCTTTATCTGCTGCCATTAAGAGGTCATTTGTAATTTTCACCAGTGCCGTCTCGGTGCTGTGGTGTTTTCTAAATCCTGATTGAAATTTCTCAAATAAACTATTATGATGTAGAAAGTCGCACAACTGATTTGCGACCACTTTCTCAAGGATCTTGGAGAGGAAGGGAGGTTAGAGATCGGTCTGTAGTTAGCCAACACCTCTGGATCCAGAGTGGGCTTCTTCAGGAGAGGTTTAATAACAGCCACCTTGAAGGAGTGTGGTACGTGGCCTGTTAGCAGAGACACATTGATAATATCTAATAGAGAGCTGCCAATTAAAGGCAAAACGTCTTTAAGCAGCCTCGTCGGGATGGGGTCCAAGAGACAGGTAGACGTGTTAGAAGTAGAAACCGTTGAAGATAATTCGTCACGGTTGATGGGAGAAAAGCCCTCCAAATATACACCAGGGCATACAGCGGTTTCCAAGGCCATTCCACTTGAGGACAGATTGGCACTGGTTATGGGCAAGAGAATATTAATCTTGTCCCTAATAGTTAAAATCTTTTCATTAAAGAAGTTCATAAAGTCATTACCACTGAGGTATATAGGAATGCTCGGCTCCACAGAGCTGTGACTCTCTGTCAGCCTGGCTACAGTGCTGAAGAGAAACCTGGGGTTGTTCTTATTTTTCTCTATTACTGATGAGTAATAGGCTGCTCTGGCATGACGGAGGGCCTTCTTATATGTTTTAAGACTATCTCGCCAAACTAAGCGGGATTCTTCCAGATTAGTTGAACGCCATATGCGTTCAAGCTTTCGTGACGTTTGCTTCAGTTTGCGGGTCTGAGGTTATACCAGGAGCAAACCTCCTCTTCCTCACTGTCTTCTTCTTCAGAGGGGCTATCGAGTCCAGTGTCATTCTCAGAGAGCCTGTGGCACTGTCAACAAGATGATCAATCTGGGACGGACTAAAGTTAGACCAGGAGTCCTCTGTTATATTGAGACGTGGTATCGAATCAAATACAGAAGGAATCGCTTCTTTAAATTTAGCTACAGCACTGTCAGTTAGACATCTGGTGTAGAAACTTTTGACTAACGGTGTACACTCCGATAGTATAAACTCAAAAGTTATGAGGTTGTGGTCTGACAGAAGAGGATTCTGTGGGAAGACCTTCAAATGCTCAATGTCAACGCCATAAGAACAAGATCAAGCGTGTGGCCAAAGCTGTGAGTGGGTTTCTGTACTCTCTGACAGAAGCCAATCGAGTCCAACAAGGAGATGAATGCAGCACTAAGGCAATCATTATCAACATCCACATGAATATTAAAATCTCCTACAATAATAACTTTATCAGTTTTAAGAACCAGACTTGATATAAATTCTGAAAATTCAGATATAAACTCTGAATATGGACCTGGTGGCCGGTACAGAATCACAAATAGAATTGGCTGTAGTGTTTTCCAGGTTGGATGTGAAAGACTAAGAACAAGGCTTTCAAATGAGTTGTAGTTTAATTTAGGTTTAGGATTTATGAATAGGCTCGAGTCAAAGATGGCTGCTACTCCACCTCCTCCTCGAGAGTCACAGCTCTGTGGAGCTGAGTATTCCTATAAACCTCAGTGGTAATGACTTTATGAACTTCTTTAATGAAAAGATTTTAACTATGAGGGACAAGATTAATATTCTCTTGCCCTTAACCAGTGCCAATCTGTATGCCCTGGTGTATATTTAGATGGCTTTTCTCCCATCAACCGTGAACAATTATCGTCAACGGTTTCTACTTCTAACACGTCTACCTGTCTCTTGGACCCCATCCCGACGAGGATGCTTAAAGACGTTTTGCCTTTAATTGGCGGCTCTCTATTATATATTTTCAATGTGTCTTTGTTAACAGGCCACATACCACATTCCTTCAAAGTAGCTGTCATTAAACCTCTCCTGAAGAAGCCCAGGGGCTGGACCAGGTGAACCTGATTCAGCCCTAACTATAAGCTCTGTCAAAGAGGAAGGTCTTAAGTCTACTCTTAAACGAGGTGACTGTGTCTGCCTCCCGGACTGAAGGTGGAAGCTGGTTCCATAAAAGAGGAGCTTGATAACTAAAGGCTCTGGCTCCCATTCTACTTTTTAAGACTCTAGGAACTACAAGTAGTCCCGCATTTAGTGAGCGCAGCTCTCTAGTGGGGCAATATGGTACTACAAGCTCCTTAAGATATGATGGAGCATCACCAATCAAGACTTTGTAGGTTAAGAGAAGAATTTTAAAAGTGATTCTTGATTTTACTGGGAGCCAGTGCAGAGCAGCTAGTGCAGGAGTGATGTGATCTCTTTTCTTAGTTTTAGTGAGAACACGAGCTGCAGCATTCTGGATCAACTGGAGGGACCTAAGAGACTTATTAGAGCAGCCTGATAATAAGGAGTTGACCTAATAGACTTATTAGAGCAGCCTGTTAAACTATAGCTGGTTGTTGTTGTTGTTGTTGTTGTTGTTGTTAATACTCTGAATTCTGTTCATTGAACTTTTTTTGTCAGCTTTGATGATTATTGCTATTATTTCTCATTCTTTCTAGTAAATGATTTCCATTTTCATTGAAATTCATCAGAAGCAGCTTCTTGTGTTTGTGGATCTAAACATTTGATTTCAGTCCATACGGGTTCTGAAGTCTCCCATGTGGGGCCCTGCTCCTGTAAATCTGAGCTGTTATTGCTCCTTTCAAGTGTTTCATCATATTTGCCTTTGCAGCCTGTTGCTTTCTCTCACATGAAGACCACCAGAGCTCCTGGTCTCCGTCCTCAGAGGGCCTCCGTCCTCAGAGGGCCTTCGGCCCCGGACCCCTCGTCTGCTTCTGGGTTGTTCTGTGGTTCCCCGGTTCCCCCTGTGGACAAATCGTGTTGACCTTCCTCTGTCGGCTCTCCTGTGGAATTATGGGTGGCTGGTGGTTCTGCCCCCCCCCCCCCCCAGAATGCATACAAATTAGCCTTTCAAATATCAGATCAAGTTATGTACAGAACAAAAGCAGAGCGGACTTCAAAGAGGAAGGATGCAGAGGCTTCAGCCGGCTCACTGAACCGGGCCGGTCCTCAGACGCCGTGGTGGATTTGATTAGTGTTTTTAACTCTGCTCCGCCCCCTCCCCCCTGGCTACCGGGACCCCCTGCACCACCAAAATGGGTCCAGCCCTTTGGAGCGAATCCCAATCCCAAAACCTGGTCTTTGATTTCGGGGGGCTTGGCACGGCTCCTTCTCCCCCTGCTTTGTTCCTCTTGATGGATCTAGGCGGGCCAGCGAACCGTGACCCCTGCTGGCCCACCCCGTCTGTGTGAGCGCACACACACACACACACACACACACCAACTGACAATGCCAAGCCACCAAAGAACCCGAGAGGAAAATGGAGGAAGAAAGAAAAATGTCGACAAATGTGCTGAAAGCGTCTGTGTCTCATCTGACGGATTACAGGCCGAGTGTCGCGGTGTCTGCTCTGATGAGTTAGCCATGTGTGATGGCGAGGAGGAGAGTCTGGAGCGCCGCTATTCAGCTGCTCTCAACCACCTGCCAGATGGACACGAGTGTGAACTTGAACAAGGAGAAGAAGGAGGGAAAAAACACTTCAGTTCCCGCCTCCTTTTCTCTCAGCCTGCGTTCTCTAACCGCTGCTGGGCGGCGGCTCCATCACTGATGTCTGAAGACCAGCACGCTTTCATCAGTATGCTGTATAGTTCACTCCGACAGTCAGAGAACACGGCAATGTATTCATTATTGGGATATTGTTTACAATTTATTACAACTCATTTCTATGATGTGGCCATTATGCTGACCATGGAGCCACGCTGACGGCTCCTTGAACAAACAAAAAAGAGAAGCTGACACAAGGGTCTACTTTAAGTGAGGGAAGGATATATTAATTCAATTCAATTCAGTTTATTTGTATAGCCCAATTTCACAAATTACAAATTTGTCTCGGAGTGCTTTACAATCTGTACACATAGACATCCCTGCCCCAAAACCTCACATCGGACCAGGAAAAACTCCCAAATAACCCTTCAGGGGGAAAAAAAGGGAAGAAACCTGGAGGAGAGCAACAGAGGAGGATCCCTCTCCAGGATGGACAGATGCAATAGATGTAATGTGTACAGAAGGACAGATTTAGAGTTAAATACATTCAATGAATATGACAGAGTGTATGAATAGTTCATAGTAGGCATATTCCACGATGGAGACCTCCACGATCCATCAGGCAGATGGCGGTGGGGAGGAGGAGTGGGCGGAGTCTCAACAGTGGGCGGAGTCTCAACAGGACAGTGGCGTAGTCAGGAGCAGGAATTCCACGACCCAGACCTCAATGATCCATCAGCAGATAGGATCTATGCCGTCTCATAGGGTCCGATGACCCCATGAGACGTGAAGTCAAAAGGACTCCGGGGAGAAAGCAGAGTTAGTAACGTGTGATTGAGAGATGAAAATTCATCCTTAAGGAGAGAAAAGAGGAGAGAGGTGCTCAGTGCATCCTAAAACGTCCCCCGGCAGCTATAAGCCTATAGCAGCATATCAAGGGGCTGGACCAGGTGAACCTGATCCAGCCCTAACTATAAGCTCTGTCAAAGAGGAAGGTCTTAAGCAGCAACAAGACTTAGCAGTAAAAACAAGTTAAAAAAGATAAAGATGGAAGCTAATGCTTCACCTGCAGAGACAGAACACAATGACAGGAACATTGTTCCCGTAAAGCTCGTCGATTTATTGACTTTTACAATCATTAGAAAGCAACATGTACACACCCAGTAGCTAACTGAGCTAACGCTACTTCATGATGTGCTAACCGCCTCTGCTAATGTTAGCGCCACCTGGTTTTTGATGTAGAAACGTTTATCACAGCCTCTCCTTGGAGAACCAGCATCATTGAACCAAGACCAGCTCCACAAAAACAGCCACAAAACAAAAGAATATCTGAAGCCAGCGAAGTCGATGTAGTCAAGTGTGGCTGGAGCTAGCTTATGCTAAGCTAGGACTTCTGCTCAGTCTGCGTTCTAGGGGTGGAACTTAGCGAAGGGTCCAGCTTTAAATACGCCGACATCACTGAAACAAAGCAGCAGTCGGACAAAATGGAAACAAGATGATCAAAAGCACTTTATTGAGGTATAAAGGGGAGGAGATGGTGAGACCTGGTGACCCGAGTAACGCCTCAGTGTAACGCCTCAGTGTTACGCCTCAGTGTAACGCCTCAGTGTTACGCCTCAGTGTAACGCCTCAGTGTAACGCCTCAGTGTTACGCCTCAGTGTAACGCCTCAGTGTTACGCCTCAGTGTAACGCCTCAGTGTAACGCCTCAGTGTAACGCCTCAGTGTTACGCCTCAGTGTAACGCCTCAGTGTTACGCCTCAGTGTTACGCCTCAGTGTTACGCCTCAGTGTTACCTCAGTGTTACGCCTCAGTGTAACGCCTCAGTGTAACGCCTCAGTGTTACGCCTCAGTGTTACGCCTCAGTGTTACGCCTCAGTGTAACGCCTCAGTGTTACGCCTCAGTGTTACGCCTCAGTGTTACGCCTCAGTGTTACGCCTCAGTGTTACGCCTCAGTGTAACGCCTCAGTGTTACGCCTCAGTGTTACATCTCAGTGTTACGCCTCAGTGTAACGTCTCAGTGTTACGCCTCAGTGTTACGCCTCAGTGTTACGCCTCAGTGTTACGCCTCAGTGTAACGCCTCAGTGTAACGCCTCAGTGTTACGCCTCAGTGTAACGCCTCAGTGTTACGCCTCAGTGTTACACCTCAGTGTTACGCCTCAGTGTTACGCCTCAGTGTAACGCCTCAGTGTTACGCCTCAGTGTTACGCCTCAGTGTAACGCCTCAGTGTTACGCCTCAGTGTTACGCCTCAGTGTAACGCCTCAGTGTTACGCCTCAGTGTTACGCCTCAGTGTAACGCCTCAGTGTTACGCCTCAGTGTTACGCCTCAGTGTTACGCCTCAGTGTAACGCCTCAGTGTTACGCCTCAGTGTTACGCCTCAGTGTTACGCCTCAGTGTTACGCCTCAGTGTAACGCCTCAGTGTTACGCCTCAGTGTAACGTCTCAGTGTTACGCCTCAGTGTTACGCCTCAGTGTAACGTCTCAGTGTTACGGCTCAGTGTTACGCCTCAGTGTAACGCCTCAGTGTTACGCCTCAGTGTAACGCCTCAGTGTTACGCCTCAGTGTTACGCCTCAGTGTTACGCCTCAGTGTTACGCCTCAGTGTAACGCCTCAGTGTTACGCCTCAGTGTTACGCCTCAGTGTAACGCCTCAGTGTTACGCCTCAGTGTTACGCCTCAGTGTTACGCCTCAGTGTAACGCCTCAGTGTTACGCCTCAGTGTAACGCCTCAGTGTTACGCCTCAGTGTAACGCCTCAGTGTTACGCCTCAGTGTAACGCCTCAGTGTTACGCCTCAGTGTTACGCCTCAGTGTTACGCCTCAGTGTAACGCCTCAGTGTTACGCCTCAGTGTAACGCCTCAGTGTTACGCCTCAGTGTTACGCCTCAGTGTTACGCCTCAGTGTAACGCCTCAGTGTTACGCCTCAGTGTTACGCCTCAGTGTACGCCTCAGTGTAACGCCTCAGTGTTACGCCTCAGTGTAACGCCTCAGTGTACGCCTCAGTGTTACGCCTCAGTGTTACGCCTCAGTGTAACGCCTCAGTGTTACGCCTCAGTGTTACGCCTCAGTGTAACGCCTCAGTGTAACGCCTCAGTGTAGTGTAACGCCTCAGTGTTACGCCTCAGTGTTACGCCTCAGTGTTACGCCTCAGTGTTACGCCTCAGTGTTACGCCTCAGTGTAACGCCTCAGTGTTACGCCTCAGTGTTACGCCTCAGTGTTACGCCTCAGTGTTACGCCTCAGTGTTACGCCTCAGTGTTACGCCTCAGTGTTACGCCTCAGTGTTACGCCTCAGTGTAACGCCTCAGTGTTACGCCTCAGTGTTACGCCTCAGTGTAATGCCTCAGTGTAACGCCTCAGTGTTACGCCTCAGTGTTACGCCTCAGTGTTACGCCTCAGTGTAACGCCTCAGTGTTACGCCTCAGTGTTACGCCTCAGTGTTACGCCTCAGTGTTACGCCTCAGTGTTAACGCCTCAGTGTTACGCCTCAGTGTTACGCTCAGTGTAACGCCTCAGTGTTACGCCTCAGTGTTACGCCTCAGTGTTACGCCTCAGTGTAACGCCTCAGTGTTACGCCTCAGTGTAACGCCTCAGTGTTACGCCTCAGTGTAACGCCTCAGTGTAACGCCTCAGTGTTACGCCTCAGTGTAACGCCTCAGTGTTACGCCTCAGTGTAGCGCCTCAGTGTAATGCCTCAGTGTTACGCCTCAGTGTAACGCCTCAGCGTTACGCCTCAGTGTTACGCCTCAGCGTTACGCCTCAGTGTAACGCCTCAGTGTTACGCCTCAGTGTAACGCCTCAGTGTAACGCCTCAGTGTTACGCCTCAGTGTAACGCCTCAGTGTAACGCCTCACTTACGCCTCAGTGTAACGCCTCAGTGTTACGCCTCACTGTTACGCCTCAGTGTAACGCCTCAGTGTTACGCCTCAGTGTAACGCCTCAGTGTTACGCCTGTGTTACGCCTCAGTGTAACGCCTCAGTGTTACGCCTCAGTGTTACGCCTCAGTGTAACGCCTCAGTGTTACGCCTCAGTGTAACGCCTCAGTGTTACGCCTCAGTGTAACGCCTCAGTGTTACGCCTCAGTGTTACGCCTCAGTGTTACGCCTCAGTGTAACGCCTCAGTGTAATGCCTCAGTGTTTAACGCCTCAGTGTTACGCCTCAGTGTAACGCCTCAGTGTTACGCCTCAGTGTAACGCCTCAGTGTTACGCCTCAGTGTAACGCCTCAGTGTAATGCCTCAGTGTTACGCCTCAGTGTAACGCCTCAGTGTTACGCCTCAGTGTAACGCCTCAGTGTTACGCCTCAGTGTAACGCCTCAGTGTAACGCCTCAGTGTAACGCCTCAGTGTTACGCCTCAGTGTTACGCCTCAGTGTAACGCCTCAGTGTTACGCCTCAGTGTAACGCCTCAGTGTAACGCCTCAGTGTTACGCCTCAGTGTTACGCCTCAGTGTAGTGTAACGCCTCAGTGTTACGCCTCAGTGTTACGCCTCAGTGTTACGCCTCAGTGTAACGCCTCAGTGTAACGCCTCAGTGTTACGCCTCAGTGTAACGCCTCAGTGTAACGCCTCAGTGTAACGCCTCAGTGTAACGCCTCAGTGTAACGCCTCAGTGTTACGCCTCAGTGTAACGCCTCAGTGTAACGCCTCAGTGTTACGCCTCAGTGTTACGCCTCAGTGTTACGCCTCAGTGTAACGCCTCAGTGTAACGCCTCAGTGTAACGCCTCAGTGTTACGCCTCAGTGTAACGCCTCAGTGTTACGCCTCAGTGTTACGCCTCAGTGTACGCCTCAGTGTAACGCCTCAGTGTTACGCCTCAGTGTAACGCCTCAGTGTTACGCCTCAGTGTAACGCCTCAGTGTTACGCCTCAGTGTAACGCCTCAGTGTTACGCCTCAGTGTTACGCCTCAGTGTAACGCCTCAGTGTTACGCCTCAGTGTTACGCCTCAGTGTAACGCCTCAGTGTTACGCCTCAGTGTAACGCCTCAGTGTAACGCCTCAGTGTAACGCCTCAGTGTTACGCCTCAGTGTAACGCCTCAGTGTTACGCCTCAGTGTTACGCCTCAGTGTAACGCCTCAGTGTTACGCCTCAGTGTAACGCCTCAGCCTCAGTGTTACGCCTCAGTGTAACGCCTCAGTGTAACGCCTCAGTGTTACGCCTCAGTGTAACGCCTCAGTGTTACGCCTCAGTGTTACGCCTCAGTGTAACGCCTCAGTGTAACGCCTCAGTGTAACGCCTCAGTGTTACGCCTCAGTGTTACGCCTCAGTGTAACGCCTCAGTGTTACGCCTCAGTGTAACGCCTCAGTGTAACGCCTCAGTGTAACGCCTCAGTGTTACGCCTCAGTGTAACGCCTCAGTGTTACGCCTCAGTGTAACGCCTCAGTGTAACGCCTCAGTGTAACGCCTCAGTGTAACGCCTCAGTGTTACGCCTCAGTGTAACGCCTCAGTGTAACGCCTCAGTGTAACGCCTCAGTGTAACGCCTCAGTGTTACGCCTCAGTGTAACGCCTCAGTGTAATGCCTCAGTGTTACGCCTCAGTGTACGCCTCAGTGTACGCCTCAGTGTACGCCTCAGTGTTACGCCTCAGTGTAACGCCTCAGTGTTACGCCTCAGTGTTACGCCTCAGTGTAACGCCTCAGTGTTACGCCTCAGTGTTACGCCTCAGTGTTATGCCTCAGTGTAACGCCTCAGTGTTACGCCTCAGTGTTACGCCTCAGTGTTACGCCTCAGTGTAACGCCTCAGTGTTACGCCTCAGTGTTACGCCTCAGTGTAACGCCTCAGTGTTACGCCTCAGTGTTACTCAGTGCGCCTCAGTGTAACGCCTCAGTGTTACGCCTCAGTGTTACGCCTCAGCGTAACGCCTCAGTGTAACGCCTCAGTGTTACGCCTGTGTTACGCCTCAGTGTTACGCCTCAGTGTTACGCCTCAGTGTAACGCCTCAGTGTTACGCCTCTCAGTGTACGCCTCAGTGTAACGCCTCAGTGTTACGCCTCAGTGTAACGCCTCAGTGTTACGCCTCAGTGTAACGCCTCAGTGTTACGCCTCAGTGTAACGCCTCAGTGTAACGCCTCAGTGTTACGCCTCAGTGTTACGCCTCAGTGTGCGCCTCAGTGTTACGCCTCAGTGTTACGCCTCAGTGTTACGCCTCAGTGTTACGCCTCAGTGTAACGCCTCAGTGTTACGCCTCAGTGTAACGTCTCAGTGTTACGCCTCAGTGTTACGCCTCAGTGTAACGCCTCAGTGTTACGCCTCAGTGTAACGCCTCAGTGTTACGCTCAGTGTAACGCCTCAGTGTTATGCCTCAGCGTAACGCCTCAGTGTAATGCCTCAGTGTAACGCCTCAGTGTAACGCCTCAGTGTTACGCCTCAGTGTAACGCCTCAGTGTTACGCCTCAGTGTTACGCCTCAGTGTAACGCCTCAGTGTAACGCCTCAGTGTTACGCCTCAGTGTAACGCCTCAGTGTAACGCCTCAGTGTTACGCCTCAGTGTTACGCCTCAGTGTAACGCCTCAGTGTTACGCCTCAGTGTATCGCCTCAGTGTAACGCCTCAGTGTTACGCCTCAGTGTAACGCCTCAGTGTAACGCCTCAGTGTAACGCCTCAGTGTTACGCCTCAGTGTTACGCCTCAGTGTAACGCCTCAGTGTTACGCCTCAGTGTAACGCCTCAGTGTTACGCCTCAGTGTAACGCCTCAGTGTTACGCCTCAGTGTTACGCCTCAGTGTAACGCCTCAGTGTAACGCCTCAGTGTTACGCCTCAGTGTTACGCCTCAGTGTTACGCCTCAGTGTAACGCCTCAGTGTTACGCCTCAGTGTTACGCCTCAGTGTAATGCCTCAGTGTAACGCCTCAGTGTTACGCCTCAGTGTAACGCCTCAGTGTAACGCCTCAGTGTAACGCCTCAGTGTTACGCCTCAGTGTAACGCCTCAGTGTTACGCCTCAGTGTTACGCCTCAGTGTAACGCCTCAGTGTTACGCCTCAGTGTAACGCCTCAGTGTAACGCCTCAGTGTTACGCCTCAGTGTAACGCCTCAGTGTTACGCCTCAGTGTTACGCCTCAGTGTAACGCCTCAGTGTAACGCCTCAGTGTTACGCCTCAGTGTAACGCCTCAGTGTAACGCCTCAGTGTTACGCCTCAGTGTTACGCCTCAGTGTAACGCCTCAGTGTTACGCCTCAGTGTAACGCCTCAGTGTAACGCCTCAGTGTTACGCCTCAGTGTAACGCCTCAGTGTAACGCCTCAGTGTTACGCCTCAGTGTTACGCCTCAGTGTTACGCCTCAGTGTTACGCCTCAGTGTTACGCCTCAGTGTAACGCCTCAGTGTAACGCCTCAGTGTAACGCCTCAGTGTTATGCCTCAGTGTAACGCCTCAGTGTAACGCCTCAGTGTAACGCCTCACTTACGCCTCAGTGTAACGCCTCAGTGTTACGCCTCAGTGTAACGCCTCAGTGTAACGCCTCAGTGTAACGCCTCAGTGTTACGCCTCAGTGTAACGCCTCAGTGTAACGCCTCAGTGTAACGCCTCAGTGTTACGCCTCAGTGTAACGCCTCAGTGTTACGCCTCAGTGTAACGCCTCAGTGTAACGCCTCAGTGTTACGCCTCAGTGTAACGCCTCAGTGTTACGCCTCAGTGTTACGCCTCAGTGTAACGCCTCAGTGTTACGCCTCAGTGTAACGCCTCAGTGTTACGCCTCAGTGTTGCGCCTCAGTGTAACGCCTCAGTGTTACGCCTCACTGTTACGCCTCAGTGTAACGCCTGTGTTACGCCTCAGTGTAACGCCTCAGTGTTACGCCTCAGTGTTACGCCTCAGCGTAACGCCTCAGTGTAACGCCTCAGTGTTACGCCTGTGTTACGCCTCAGTGTAACGCCTCAGTGTTACGCCTCAGTGTTACGCCTCAGTGTTACGCCTCAGTGTAACGCCTCAGTGTTACGCCTGTGTTACGCCTCAGTGTTACGCCTGTGTTACGCCTCAGTGTTACGCCTCAGTGTAACGCCTCAGTGTTACGCCTCAGTGTAACGCCTCAGTGTAACGCCTCAGTGTTACGCCTCAGTGTTACGCCTCAGTGTAACGCCTCAGTGTTACGCCTCAGTGTAACGCCTCAGTGTAACGCCTCAGTGTAACGCCTCAGTGTTACGCCTCAGTGTAACGCCTCAGTGTAACGCCTCAGTGTTACGCCTCAGTGTAACGCCTCAGTGTAACGCCTCAGTGTTACGCCTCAGTGTGACGCCTCAGTGTCACGCCTCAGTGTTACGCCTCAGTGTAACGCCTCAGTGTAACGCCTCAGTGTTACGCCTCAGTGTAACGCCTCAGTGTAACGCCTCAGTGTTACGCCTCAGTGTAACGCCTCAGTGTAACGCCTCAGTGTTACGCCTCAGTGTAACGTATCAGTGTAACGCCTCAGTGTAACGTATCAGTGTAACGCCTCAGTGTAACGCCTCAGTGTAACGCCTCAGTGTTACGCCTCAGTGTAACGCCTCAGTGTTACGCCTCAGTGTAACGCCTCAGTGTAACGCCTCAGTGTAACGCCTCAGTGTAACGCCTCAGTGTAACGCCTCAGTGTAACGCCTCAGTGTTACGCTCAGTGTAACGCCTCAGTGTAACGCCTCAGTGTAACGCCTCAGTGTAACGCCTCAGTGTTACGCCTCAGTGTTACGCCTCAGTGTAACGCCTCAGTGTAACGCCTCAGTGTTACGCCTCAGTGTAACGCCTCAGTGTAACGCCTCAGTGTAACGCCTCAGTGTAACGCCTCAGTGTAACGCCTCAGTGTTACGCCTCAGTGTTACGCCTCAGTGTAACGCCTCAGTGTTACGCCTCAGTGTAACGCCTCAGTGTAACGCCTCAGTGTAACGCCTCAGTGTAACGCCTCAGTGTTACGCCTCAGTGTAACGCCTCAGTGTAACGCCTCAGTGTAACGCCTCAGTGTTACGCCTCAGTGTTACGCCTCAGTGTAACGCCTCAGTGTAACGCCTCAGTGTAACGCCTCAGTGTAACGCCTCAGTGTTACGCCTCAGTGTAACGCCTCAGTGTTACGCCTCAGTGTAACGCCTCAGTGTAACGCCTCAGTGTAACGCCTCAGTGTAACGCCTCAGTGTAACGCCTCAGTGTAACGCCTCAGTGTAACGCCTCAGCGTTACGCCTCAGTGTTACGCCTCAGCGTTACGCCTCAGTGTAACGCCTCCGTGTTACGCCTCAGTGTAACGCCTCAGTGTAACGCCTCACTTACGCCTCAGTGTAACGCCTCAGTGTAACGCCTCAGTGTTACGCCTCAGTGTAACGCCTCAGTGTTACGCCTCAGTGTAACGCCTCAGTGTAACGCCTCAGTGTAATGCCTCAGTGTAACGCCTCAGTGTACGCCAGTGTTACGCCTCAGTGTTACGCCTCAGTGTAACGCCTCAGTGTTACGCCTCAGTGTTACGCCTCAGTGTAACGCCTCAGTGTAACGCCTCAGTGTTACGCCTCAGTGTAACGCCTCAGTGTAATGCCTCAGTGTTACGCCTCAGTGTAACGCCTCAGTGTTACGCCTCAGTGTAACGCCTCAGTGTAACGCCTCAGTGTTACGCCTCAGTGTAACGCCTCAGTGTAACGCCTCAGTGTAACGCCTCAGTGTAACGCCTCAGTGTAACGCCTCAGTGTTACGCCTCAGTGTAACGCCTCAGTGTTACGCCTCAGCGTAACGCCTCAGTGTAACGCCTCAGTGTTACGCCAGTGTTACGCCTCAGTGTAACGCCTCAGTGTTACGCCTCAGTGTAACGCCTCAGTGTAACGCCTCAGTGTAACGCCTCAGTGTAACGCCTCAGTGTAACGCCTCAGTGTAACGCCTCAGTGTAACGCCTCAGTGTTACGCCTCAGTGTTACGCCTCAGCGTTACGCCTCAGTGTTACGCCTCAGCGTTACGCCTCAGTGTAACGCCTCAGTGTAACACCTCAATGTTACGCCTCAGTGTAACGCCTCAGTGTTACGCCTCAGTGTTACGCCTCAGCGTTACGCCTCAGTGTTATGCCTCAGCGTTACGCCTCAGTGTTACGCCTCAGCGTTACGCCTCAGTGTAACGCCTCAGTGTTACGCCTCAGTGTAACGTCTCAGTGTTACGCCTCAGTGTAACCCCTCAGTGTAACGCCTCAGTGCGTCCAGCAGGGGGAGTTCAAACACAAAGTTGGTCTGTCCTCTCAGCTTCTCCTGTTGTTCATAATCAGAAAGTCTTGTTTACTTGCTTTGAGGACTTGTGACGTCATGATGTCATGACCTCTGTGAAACCATCCCATGAGGCCAGACGTGCTCACGGCTTCCAGAGCGACCGTCCGGCCTGAAGGTTTCACTTCCTGCACTGTGATTGCAACGACGGAGCCTCAGTTGGACCCACTGTGACTTGTTTTCCTGAGTCACCGATTCAGCGTTGTTTGGGTGAATGAACCGCGCCTAATGTGTCGCGTGAATACAAATGTCACCAGAGATAAAGAAGAAGAAAAAACAGAAAATAATTCATCAAAAAACAATCCTTGATCTATTCAAGTGTTGGATTTTAAATCCTCAATTCATCTCCAATTCATTGTCACTGTTGTTATTTGTATAATTCCATGTTTGTGCTCACGTACATGACCAATAAAGCTCATTCAGATTCTGAGATACCTGGGAGGTAATATTCAGATTATTAAAGGAATGATCCTTTAAAAAACATTCCCTTCGTAGCATGTCACCTCCCACCCTCTCCTCCTGTCTTCTGGCCGTCGTTGAATGTAAAAATGTAAAATGCCTAAATTAATAAATGTGTTTATGTACCGAGCGGCTGACGGGACGTGATTAGCCTAGCTTAGCCTAGCTTAGCATGAAGACTGGATGCTCTGTCCAGTTGAACAAAGATGCTTCAGTAAGAGTTTGACTGACAGGTGGTTCATCCCATGTGTTTCTTACCATTACCGTGGTCCTCCATAACAAACCATTCCAACATGTGAAACTGTTCCTTTTAGACTTTGAAAAGAAGCACTGAAGATATTCCATATTGTTTCACCCAATGCATGCTGGGAACATGCATGGAGCCCTGAACCAGAAGAAGTTACGCTGCGTCTTGATGCTTCAATTCAATAAAAGAGACGAGTGAGCCGACCTTTCCTTCATTAAGGACACGAGGGATCAGTTTACTAATTATTACTCTCATTGTTCCCACGTGAGGCCCGATGAGTGACCCGGGTCGGGTCTGGACTCATTTGTCCCGTTAAGGACCTCGGCCTGTGCTGCAGGTCTGATTGGTTTAGCCAGCCAGCCAGTCAGTGCTGCCAAGTCTGTGTCCCGCTGAAGAGTTTCCTTCATTACTTTTAAATGTCACATTGGATTTTGCAAACATAAAGGGAAAAGAAAACAGTTTGAAGTCCTGAAGTCCCTCATTAATGAACGAGGAGGGTACGATGTTGTTCTTCTATTCGATAGAACAACGATGCACAACGTTAGCTGAACTAATGGACCTTGGAGAACACAGAACTCCCAACTATCTGTGATATGTGACCCATGGATGACATGTTGCATTGTGGGTATTGAGAGGCATGTAGAATGGTGGAATCTAACAGACTACATCTTTGGAGTGATCTTGTACTGCAGCTTTAAAAATGAGTGACCGTCTATTTAACTGACCAATTCTGTTTATGTTGTATAGCCCAACATCACAAATCACAAACTCTCCTCCGAGGGCTTTACAGTCTGTCCACATAGCCATCCTGACCTTTGACCTCACGTCGGATCAGGAACGAACTTCAGAGAGCAACAGAGGAGGGTCCCTCTCCAGGATGGACAGAAGAATAGATGTCATGTGACCAGATGAACAGAGTTATAACACATTCAATAAATATGACAGACCACGATCCATGAGACAGGAGGTAGAGAGGGGGATTGGGGGGGCACCAGGCAGGAGGCTTCAGACGCAGCAGGTCCAATGGACCCGATGAGACGTGAAGTCATAAGGACTCCGGGGAGGAAGCAGAGTTAATGTGTGGAGAGATGTAAATGTTTCCATAAGGAGAGAGGTGCTCAGTGTATCCTAAACGTCCCCCAGCAGCCTATCAGCCTACAGCACAGTGGTTCTTAATCAGAGGTTCGCCGGGGTCAAGAGACACAGCCCGGTTCACAGAAGCAATGGGCTGCCGACAATTTGGCAACTCTTTTTCTTCAGTGTTCTGCAGATCATGGATCTGAGGTGTTGCGTAAAAAGATGCAGGTGTCAGAGTTTAACAGGAAGTTGCAGGTCATGCAAGTGTTTTGTCTTTAAGACATCTTGAAGAGCTTCCCAACAGGAAACACATCACTTCCTAAGTCCTACCGATAAAACATTCAGGGTTGCTAACATGCAGAGTTCCTCATGGTTATGTCCCACACATCTGCGATGTCATAATTTCAGCCGTTTCTAGAAGCCACACAAGTTCTGTCAGCTTGAGTGTCCTGACTGGCAGTCTGATGACCTCATGTATCAGTAACGAGGTCAGGTGGGACCTCTGGCTTGTATTGTAGTGCCCTCTGGTGGTGTCTGACAGTATGGCTAAAAAAGGAACATGGTTTATATTTCTCTGAATTTGTTTTTTATGAGTAATTGAAGTTCTGGCAACAATTACATACTTCCAAAAGCAAAGAAGTCAGTCCCTCTTTTCACCATTATCTGGATACTGCAGAGCTCATCAGTCATGGTCCCGTTCAAGGCTCCATGCAGGCCTCCAGGAAGGACTACAGGGTGTTCCCACTTCAGGATACAGTCCCCCAATTAAACATTTGAAACTACAAAAAGGGTGAAATTAATAGTTAAAGCTGGCTCGGTGCAGACGGCTGTGGAGGTGCTTCACTTGGTGGTTGAGGTAGATTCAAACCACTAAAGTACATGAGCACCATCCAGACCGGAGACATGAGAAATGACATGAAGCCAAAACAATGCAAGAATGGAGAGAACAAATGCCCAATAAGAGCTTTATTAAAACACCATTTAAACATATGAACGCCACAAAAGCAACAACAAAAAGTCAGAACGAAAACTGCAGGGAAAAAAAGCAAAATAAAAGCAAACGACACAAAAAATGAGCTTCTTTGAAGCCATTTCAAAAAAATACCCCAGGCGAGTAAAAGAAAAGCTCAACCACACATAACGGGACAGGTGTTCTAATCTGAAGACATTTAAACCACTGGCGGGGACCTCCTCCTGAGGCGCTCCACGCCCAGAGCCCTCGAGGTTATACGGTCTTCTGCTGGCCCTTCTTCCCAATCAGAGACTTGTGGATGTGAGGGATCACACCTGGAAACAAGCGGAGGAACATCAGACAAGGAACACGAGCGCTTTGAAGAGGATGGGGGATCAGACAACGCAGCACCAGCCAGACAACACTGGATGTCAAACACAAGGCCCGCCACAGCATGTTATGTGGCCCCTTACTGCTAAAGACACATCACCTGTTCTTTAAGGAAAATATCCTGTGCTTTTATTTTGAAGGTTTCAAATGATAATATTAGAGAAATCCTATGTACAATATTTCTACTCTAATAATAATAAAATGCAAAGAAAGTTATTTCACAATAGTACTTTATAGAGCGTTACAGTCACAAGCCTTCAAGACATCTGGTTATACAACTTTGAATAAATAGATTTTTGATGCTGCATTTCCATGTATCCCCACTAGTAAAATACAAGTGAAATATATAGTCTGGCACATGAGAACTCAAAATGGCACAGATGGTGCCCGATGGGCCCATTCTGGCGCCTCCTCTAAACGGGCTTCACCAACGAGGCACCAATTTGGTTCCGCTCCACTTTTGAAGTCAAACTTTGTAGAGATATTGTGCTATGATGCTGGGGTTTAAAGTTTAAACCTTTCAGCTGCATCATTCCAAGGAGATAAATATAATAAGTGCTTTTTTACAATAGGAACATGTAATTTTTTATTTGTGCCGCGTGCCATCTTCATTTACTCTTAACCAATAGCATATAAGCTGATATTTACACATCTGGAGTATTCTCACCAGTGTTTACTTGTATTCTAACACTAAAAGTATTCAAATAGCCCCTCGTGGTGGAGGAAACAGGTAAGTTTTTTCAAAAAAATAAGCCGGGGTTAAAAAAGTAAATGTATAGTTCCTCGTCTATAACCACCAATGGAACCACCCATTGTCAGATGATACGTGTGGAGCGCAATGCTCAGAACTACGGTCCTCACCTCCTCCAGCAATGGTGGCCTTGATCAGGGAATCCAGCTCCTCGTCTCCTCGGATGGCCAGCTGCAAGTGGCGCGGGGTGATGCGCTTCACCTTCAGGTCCTTCGATGCATTTCCCGCCAACTCCAGCACCTGGAACAAACAGACGTCAACACGGGGGGGGGGCAGAGAGAAACACCCGGAAGGAGGAGCAGCGCGCGCGCCTCGGCGTTACCTCGGCCGTGAGGTATTCGAGGATGGCCGCGCTGTACACGGCGGCGGTGGCTCCCACGCGGCCGTGGCTGGTGGTTCTGGACTTGAGGTGTCTGTGGATGCGACCCACCGGGAACTACACGACGAGGGGACAGCGGACATTAATGAGGGGGCTCACCGGGCCGTCAACATAGTGAGCCGGAGCACCGTCAACATAGTGAGCCACTAACCTGCAGTCCGGCTCTCTGCGAGCGCGAGATCGCCTTCGTCTTCGTCTTACCGGAGTCTTTCCCCGCTTTACCGCCGGCCTGTAACACACCGATACAGTCGCAGTCGGTCAGACCGCATTGCCGTGAAATGACATTCCCTATAAAAGATGCAGTTACACCAAACGTGTCGGTTCCCGGTGTGCTGCTCGCGCACCGCAGCCGGTGACGAGAAGTTAGCTAACATGCTAAGCTAGTACAGGAGGTAAAACCAGAACATGTTTCGCCAACAGCCCGCAAGAAGTCACAAAGAGTCGTTGAGTAATGTCACTAAATCGATATTGTACACTTACCATATTTAAAATCTACAAATAACTTCTAGAGATTCACCACAAACCGAGTGTCTCTCTATCTACTACCGACCGGTGGCTTGATTTACAATCCCCGCCCTGAATTGTCCCGTATTTATATAGCCGCTCGTCATCCGGGTACCTGCGTTGAGTGTCAGAGCCAATCAGAGTTCGCCATATGTTTCCTGACTTGGCCTTCAGCCAATGAATGAGTCAGGAGCTTTTCGGGAAATGTGCTCCATCTTGGGTCCAAGTAATGATGGGTAATGTAGTGTAGACAGGTGATTACCGTTGACTTGTTTTCTACTCTGAAAACTCGACAAACAGTTTTCTTTAAAATATTATGGATTCCTTTATTTGATTTAAAACGAAAGAAAGTATATGGGTACATGTGTTTGGGTGGACATGTATGAGGCCTATGAACTGAACCACTTAATTAAGCCTGCTCACTAATATCATAATGACAACATGTGCTCCATTTCATACACAACATATTGTCCCTTATTGAAAATATATTTTTCTTTTAACGATTAAACAATTGGCAACAACTTGTGTGCAAATCACACATTTGTGTTACTTAAATCAAGTTTCTTTATCAAATGCATTATGTCCTTTAAAAAAAAACCTCTTAATCAAATGCAGCATTAATATATTTATAAACTGCTGGTAGATGGTATTTCCTGTTTTTCTCAGAGTTCAAAACTTATTTTGCAACTCTCTCCTAAAAGGAGACACTTACTGAGACCAAAACGACCTGTTTCCACTTCACTGTACTGGTTGATGTCCTGCTGTAGTGTCTTACTGTGGCCGCACGGTGGCAGTGTGCGTGTATTCTAGTCTCTAAAGCCATTTAGTGTAGGTTTACAGCAAGTTACAGTGATACACGGTACGATCATTATGGGATGCTTTCTCTAGGGCCCAACCTCACCATGGAAAGCCAAACAATCCAATATTATAGTCCATATGTCCACGGGTGCAGGACTGAGCTCTTTATTTTTCTGTTTTTGTGTATTTACGTTGAGAAAAACACAAAACTGGAGTCGTATTTCATATATATACATGGACAATGTAGCTGATTATGATTTTATAGGAGTAATATTTGAAAGCAAATTCAGCACGTCCATCATCTTTTTCATTTCAAGACACTTCCCCTATAATAGCAATATGTGTTTGTTTTATTGTACTATTATTAATACATTACATGTCATTTAGCAGACACTTTTATCCAAAGCGACTTACAATAAGTATACAATACAATTTACATAATTAATACAGTGGAAATTAAATCATGCAGATTTTTCAATGAGAAGCATTATATGAACATATTTATATATGTATATACAGTATGGAGAGGGATATATATATGTATATATATATTGTTACACATATATATATATATTTATATATTTATATATTTATATATTTATATATTTATATATATTTATATATTTATATACAGTATGGAGAGGGATATATATATATATATAAAATCCACATTTGTGTTATTGTAGGTGATGTTGGTTATAGTTTATAGTTTAGCTGACATGTAGTTGGAGGAGTCATTAAACCAGAGAGACTCCTCTCAGAGTTAATGTGTAACAGGCTGCAGGGGGATTGATAAGACAATCTCTGTGTGTGATTGTGTGTGTGTGTGTGTGTGTGTGTGTGTGTGTGTGTGTGTGTGTGTGTGTGTGTGTGTGTGTGTGTGTGTGTGTGTGTGCGTGTGTGTGTGTCTGGGACAACGTGCACAGCTGGTGGTGGGCTGGTCACGTCTAAATCTCATACCATTCATTCCCAGGCACACTCCCTTTTCAGCACTCTCTCTCTCCCCTGACCTCTCCCAAACTTTCAGTCTCACTCTCCCTCTCCCAAACTCTCCCTCTCCCTCTCAGTCCCTCTCACTCTCCCTCTCCTCTCCCTCTCAGTCTCACTCTCCCTCTCTCTCTCTCTCTCCCTCTCAGTCCCTCTCACTCTCCCTCTCTCCCTCTCAGTCCCTCTCACTCTCCCTCTCTCTCCCTCTCAGTCTCACTCTCCCTCTCTCCCTCTCAGTCCCTCTCCTCTCCCTCTCTCCCTCTCAGTCCCTCTCCTTCTCCTCTCCTCTCAGTCTCCTCTCCTCTCCTCTCTCTCTCTCTCTCTCTCTCTCCCTCTCACTCTCCTCTCTCCTCTCAGTCTCTCTCCTCTCTCTCCTCTCAGTCTCTCCCTCTCTCTCCTCTCTCCCTCTCTCCTCTCTCTCTCTCCTCTCTCCCTCTCAGTCCCCTCTCTCCCTCCCCTCTCTCCTCTCCCTCTCAGTCTCACTCTCCCTCTCCCTCTCTCTCCCTCTCCCTCCTCTCCCTCTCTCTCCCTCTCCCTCTCAGTCCCTCTCACTCTCTCCTCTCTCTCTCCCTCTCCCTCTCAGTCCCTCTCTCCCTCTCCCTCTCAGTCTCTCTCCCTCTCTCTCCCTCTCACTCTCAGTCTCTCTCTCCCTCTCCATCTCCATCTCTCTCTCTCTCTATATATATATATATATATATATATATTCATATATTATTGAACTGCTACACACAAGAGGTCTCGACTTGGACCACTGTTGTCTGGATGTGCTGATTGGCTGAGGGTTTATTGTGATGTCACATCCCGCTGCTGCACTCATGTGTTCTGGTTCCAGTGGAGCAGAGCAACGCCTCCATCATGTTCATGACAGCTGTAGCTCTGGTGGATCAGGATGATGTATCTCTGCCGGAAACAGCCCACGAGAGGAGGAGAGGGAGAGCTCAGAGGAACCAGGGACGGACAAAGGGCGTGAGAAACTGTGATGTCACTCCTCGAGGAGAACCAGAAGGACAAAAGAGGGTTGGTGGTAAAAGAAGAGCTGTTCAACTGGAGAAGAGGTGGTGGGGAGACATCGGCCCTCAGTAAATACAATGTGCCCTGTCCACTCAGCCACGTGAATATGAATAGCATCATAAAGCCATGACCTGGTTCCTGAAGCATGTGGGTCAATGAAGAGCATGAATATTCACGCTCATTAGCTTTACTGTATGGCGCTGCATCTGTTGTTGTTGTTGTGGTGTTGGGTCTGAAATGTTTTGTCGGGAAATAGTTGCACACAAATTGACATTCTAACATTTCTGTGTACAGATTAAACTACAGAGTGTTAATCAGGGATCTTTAGAGCTGTTCGTGGGTTTTATGTTCCAGTCTCTATGCTAAGCTAGGCTAACCACATCCTGAAAACCTCTTAACACACATGCATGAGATTGATATCACTTCTCATTTCTTCTAAATGAAGCTAAACAGTGTAATTAATATAGCTATATAGCACTAACAACTTGAGTCTTTCTCTGATATACATGGTATCAACAATAGCATTACAATAGCTTTACCCTCATAATAGTGGGTCAGCTGCTACATGAACACGTTAGCAAGGGATGCTATTTATTTATATTAATGTGTGTTTTAAAGGTGTTTATTAGCTGGTCACATGCTTCAAAGAAATATAGGGAGCAGCACTTCACCTCTACTGGGTCCACGTCTACATTCACATCATCAGTTATTACAGTAAAAAAAAGTGAACTACTGAGGAACAGCAAGGAGGAAACGCAAAACTCTACATATGCTGAAACTGTGAGAGTGGTTCAAGACGTATCTCACACCTCCTCATGCGGCCATGGGGCTCTCGCTCCTGTTATCTGGACAGGCTGGACCTACAGGACCAGTCACAGGTCAGACCTGCTGCTCACACTCCTTTGACGACCTTTAGAACTAAAACTCTGCACCAGATTTGACACACTGTCCCTTTAAGAGGGGGAAGTTAGGGCTCTCCCACGTTAGTCAACTTTCTATTGTTACAATTTTCTTCGTGGCATTTTGTCTCTTATTAGACAGGTCAGTGTAGACATGGGGAGTCAGAGGGGATGACAGTCGGAACCAAACCCTGGACTCAGTGCCATTCTGTAATCTTGAAATAGATGATAATTAATCTGTCAAATTAATTTTATTATTATGTTTATTTAAAAAGGACCATGTACAGTTAAAATCTAAACGTTCCCCTTTTTATGCATTTTACCAGATTGTAGCTTCAGCTAATTAGCATCTGTAGTCTCTTGACAGATCTTAAAAAACATAAAACAATAATAAATAGAAAAAATTTACAAAAATAAAAAACATTAAACAATAATACATATGAAGCTATAACAAAAATAAAACAATAACAAACATAAAACAACAACAAACATAAACTAATAACAAACATATCAAACAGTAAAAAACTGTAATAAATAACAAACATAAAACAATAACAAAAATAAAACAACAATGAATATAAAACAACAACAAACATAAACAATAACAAACATAAAAACAACAACAACAAACATAAAACAATAACAAACATTAAACCATAACAAACAGTACATGATGAGACACTACAACAGTATATGTGGTAAGAAGAAGACACAATACACACAATGTGACGCTACAGTACAGCACATTAAAAGTAAGTCATAAGAACCATTACAGGTAAGGAATACGAGCCATAATAAGTACAGCGCTGACAAGCTTTCAACTGATTTTTTAGATTATTAAATTGTTCCTTTTGATCAAAGCGAGACGTTGGTCATGTCTGGACCAAACGGATGTGAACGCTGAGACTGGGACAACGTGCCCGGTACCGAGGCCCTGGAGGTCCAGGAAACATGTCCTGCTCTGTTTGAGGCGGATCGCCCGCTGCTGTTGGCTCTCCTTCGGGTGACCACGCTCTGGTGGGATGATCCTCGGGGCTGCAGCGGCATACCAAGAACCAACAGTGACATACCACTCACATTTCACACATACCCCAACAACACAAGTGGCATACCATGAGCCGGGAAGACCACAACGCACATCAATCAACCTCCAACCCCCACTCCTCATCTAAACCGGCACACACAGAACAGGTTGAAGGAAACAGAGACTGGAGCAGTTGGAATTGGAAAATCTTTAACAACAGAAATGCTGAAAGGACAGGAAATCTCTCCACAGGGGGCCTATCAGTTGAGACCCATATGATCAAAATGTTCTTTAATAATGAATGTGCATTATGAGTTCACTCCACACACACAGGAACAACAGCATCTGCTGCCCTGTATTGCTCCTCTGTAGGTTCATAAGATGGAAAAGCAACAAACAAAGGAGAACGCCAAACAGCACACCAAGCAATATCCCAGCATCCCCCTGGGTGGGGGAGGTATTATGCTTTCAGCACAATCTCACGCAAATACAGTGGGCAGATTGAGTTAACCAGTGATGGTAATGGCTTTTACAAGTGCATGTATAGTGAAAGTTAACCCCCACACTCCCACACACACACACACACACACACACACACACACACACACACACACACACACACACACTGCATCGGTCGCAGCTGGACAACTAGTCCGACTTTGACAGATGGTCCAATGGGAGAGGAGAGGAGGAAGGGAGGGAGGACACGAGAGCTGAGGAGAAGGATGGAGAGGAAACAATGCAAATGGATGCAAACGTGTGTGTGCGTGTGAGAGAGTATGTGAGTGTGACTGTGAGTGTGTGTGTGTGTAGGAGTGGAGTCAGCTGTTCCTGTAAGAATGGAAGAATAGGAATAAAGGTTATAAATAAACTAATAAAATAAAGAGGGGGGGGGGGCACGCAACCTGCTCATTTGCACTCTATGTCTGTTGAGACACGTGCATATATTCAGACAACCAATCACACGAGCGTATATACTTTATTTGAGAGCAACAACAACTGGACATAATTAAATGAACTTGACGTGAGCTTTTCATTCATGATATAAATGAGCAGGGATGGATTAACCAACGGGCCTACCGGGCCCAGGCCCAGGGGCCCATGAGCTCAGGGGGCCCCTGGGCCTGAGCCTCCGCGCGTGACGTCGCTGTTATTAACATTGTATTGATATGAATATGATGATATGACACGATGCGCCGTAGCCGGTATATGCTGGGCTTAAGTCATTCATGTCAGTAACAAGGCCCCAATAGTCCTACTGAGGGATGGATTACCGAACGAGCCTACCGGCACCAGGGGCCCATGAGCTCAGGGGGCCCCTAAGCCAGAGCCTCTGCGTGAAGTCACTGTTATTAACTTTGTATTGATATGATGATATGACACGATGCGCCATAGCCGGTATATGCTAGGCTTAAGTCATTCATGTCATGGTCATATAATTCGCGTTATGTTGTCTGCTCAGCTCCGGTATCGTTGTTCCATACGGACTGTTTTGTTAGCGATGTTTAAAAAAAAAAGAATATTAATTTTTATTTATTTATTTTTTTAACAATTTTTTTTCCTTTTTTTTGGGGTGTGGGGGGGGGGCCCTTGACACGTCCAGGCCCAGGGGCCCGTGGTTTCTTAATCCGTCCATGTAAATGAGACATTGAATTGATCACCTGGCCGCGGCCTCGCCATGCACACAGCTTCCTGATTGGTTCATGTGTTAATTATGTCTGAAGCACCGCTTCTCCTGAAATTCAAGCTATATTAAATATGCAGGCAGAGACCACGCCCCCATGAGCATCACGTCAAAATACTGGCGTTGTGACCACGCCCATTCTCACTCGCTCTGTCTCGCTGGCTGCACCCTTCCGAAAGCCAGGTAAAAAAAGAAACTGCGGTGGTTTGGGCTAACTTCCGGTTGGGACTATACAAATAAAATGTAAAATAGACAACTAAACTCGCTATGAAGAAAGAAAGGAAAGATTTTCATAGTTTATTCATTGAGTCGGCTGTTGGATTATATTGACTTCAAATTGCATTCATTTGAGTTTTTGTCCTAGAAAATTGATTATTTAGCTAGCGAGTAGGGCGTGATGTAGGGCGACTGTGGGTCAGTGTTTAGCAAGTTCGGCTTTCATTAAGACGATCGGCGGCTCGATTCCCGGCTGTGCTAGCCTTAGTTGATGTGTCCTTGAGCAAGACACTTAACCCTGAATTGTTCCCCGTACCTGTGTCTATGGTGTATGAATGTAAGTCGCTTTGGATAAAAGCGTCAGCTAAATGAAATGTAATTTAATTACCAGAATACATAGTTCTTTCAAGGAAACTTCCTCTGAAATTATTATAAAATGCTATAGAGGTTTTAAGAGGTTAAGTATGTTCAGATCAACAAAAGGCAAACACTGACACAACAAAAATAACCACCAAAAATAACCACAATAAAAAGTAAGTCAAACGTGATTTTAAGTATTGGGAATATGATGAATTCAGCTGTACTCTGTAACAGCTAAAACATATGTTCCATCTGCTCTACCTATTATGTACATAGCTGTAGTCGATGTTTCTGAGTAGTGTGGTCAAAGCTGTGACGTTCTTCTGAAGTGTTGCGCTTTTATTTTGAAGGACAGCCGCAGTGTTCCCGTAAATGTGCCAGCTTGACGTAACTTCCTGAAAGATTGACAGCTTGAACCCTCCCGTTGTGCGAGCGACACCATCACAACGGCGACGGACTTCTCTCGGATTTATACTTTTGTACTTTTGAACAGAAGTTTGACGAGAGGCGCGCGCAGGTGCGGAGGTCACACCACTCTGCGGGGCATGAGAGCGGAGCGGACGCCCTCAACAAAGTAAAAGAGGGGATGGCTGCTGGGGATGGAGCCCAGCTGCCTGCCACCGTCGCGGTCAGCCGGAGCGTGGACAAGGCGCTCGAGGAGGCTGCCGCGAGCGGGGCTCTCAACTTGTCCAACCGAAAGCTGAAGGAGTTCCCCCGCAGCGCCAAGAACTACGACTTGTCCGACATTACACACGCAGGTCTGTTTGCTTTTCCCCCCCTCCACTCTTTTTTTCCCTTTAACTTCTAAAAGCAGCGCGAGCGCGAGCTAGCTGTTCCACGAGCACCGCCTTTTGTTTTCTCGCCACCTGCTTCTTTCTTCTAACGGGGGCGCGCGCCCTCGCTCCGCGCGACACGTTTCACGAGACTTCCCCCCCAAGTCGCTCCGCACTTTAGCCTGGTCCCGATGACCCTTTAGCCTGGTCCCGATGACTCTTTAGCCTGGTCCCGATGACCCTTTAGCCTGGTCCCAATGACTCTTTAGCCTGGTCCCTATGACCCTTTAGCCTGGTCCCGATGACTCTTTAGCCTGGTCCCGATGACTCTTTAGCCTGGTCCCGATGACTCTTTAGCCTGGTCCCAATGACCCTTTAGCCTGGTCCCGATGACTCTTTAGCCTGGTCCCTATGACCCTTTAGCCTGGTCCCGATGACTCTTTAGCCTGGTCCCGATGACCCTTTAGCCTGGTCCCGATGACTCTTTAGCCTGGTCCCGATGACCCTTTAGCCTGGTCCCGATGACTCTTTAGCCTGGTCCCGATGACCCTTTAGCCTGGTCCCGATGACTCTTTAGCCTGGTCCCAATGACTCTTTAGCCTGGTCCCGATGACTCTTTAGCCTGGTCCCGATGACCCTTTAGCCTGGTCCCGATGACCCTTTAGCCTGGTCCCAATGACACTTTAGCCTGGTCCCGATGACCCTTTAGCCTGGTCCCGATGACTCTTTAGCCTGGTCCCGATGACTCTTTAGCCTGGTCCCGATGACCCTTTAGCCTGGTCCCGATGACTCTTTATCCTGGTCCCAATGACTCTTTAGCCTGGTCCCGATGACTCTTTAGCCTGGTCCCGATGACTCTTTAGCCTGGTCCCGATGACTCTTTAGCCTGGTCCCAATGACTCTTTAGCCTGGTCCCGATGACTCTTTAGCCTGTTCCCAATGACTTTTTAGCCTGTTCCCAATGACTCTTTAGCCTGGTCCCGATGACTCTTTAGCCTGGTCCCGATGACCCTTTAGCCTGGTCCCGATGACTCTTTATCCTGGTCCCGATGACTCTTTAGCCTGGTCCCGATGACTCTTTAGCCTGGTCCCGATGACTCTTTAGCCTGGTCCCGATGACTCTTTAGCCTGGTCCCAATGACTCTTTAGCCTGGTCCCGATGACTCTTTAGCCTGGTCCCGATGACCCTTTAGCCTGGTCCCGATGACTCTTTAGCCTGGTCCCGATGACTCTTTAGCCTGGTCCCGATGACCCTTTAGCCTGGTCCCGATGACTCTTTTGCCTGGTCCCGATGACCCTTTAGCCTGGTCCCGATGACCCTTTAGCCTGGTCCCGATGACTCTTTAGCCTGGTCCCGATGACTGTCACAACTGTAAATGATGCCTTACGACTTCTTTCTAACCGTCACGAGCCCCCTCGTATCTCGTCACGTGGGTGCCCCCATCAGCCTTTTCTTAAACCAGTCCCACTCTGACATGGTTGCCAGTTCCGTTAGTCTTGTTTTACCCCAAAGTGTGTCCGTTAGCATGTGCGCAGCAGACTTCTTTTTACGGGCTGTTTACTGCTCTCGTTAAAGAATTAACAGCTTGAATTAAAAAAAAGAAGCTTGAGGTGTTTTTCTTGAAGTGAACTTCAAAAGGATGAAAGTAAAGCCACAACAAAGTTCCTCACTTGAGAGCTGGAGTCACTCGGTTCTGGCCTGTTTGGGGGTCTCCTCGTGTTGTTCTGTGTCAGGGTAACAACACGGCAACCTTTCAGCAGCAGCTTCCTGTCACTCCATCCTGAGCCGAGCAGGCCGCCGTACAAAGGTGTGGCTTAAAGGGAAGCGCCTCGGCCTCGTTGCTCCACCGTGAGAGCCTCTGCTCCTGCTCTCTGTGCTCTGGGAGTGATGACCATCTGCTCATAACGGCCCTGTGGGATGAGGAGGCCTTGAACACACATAAACACAGGCACACACACGGGCACCTGCCGCTGAGCAACCCAACCCTAATGACGATGGAGGTGATGCATCCCATAGCTGTGTCTGACTCCGTGATAAACTCATGATGCAGCTGGGCAAGTCGATGAAAGATCAGCTGATGTTCTCAAAGTGAGGTTGAAAGGCGGCGACGGCTGCCGACATCGTACAGCGTGTCACTCAGCCGGTGATGACGGCTGTTTACTGGCTCTGGAGGAGCTTTGTCTTACAAAATAACCTGGATGATGTCATTGTGATGTCATCGGGAAACCTGCGTCAGAAACTGGCGACGTGGAGTTTAAGGCTTTGTGAATAATCTGATGCATGTTTGTTCTGCATTATGAACTTTGGGTCTCGACCCATGAAAGTTGTTTTAGTTTTGCTGCTCCAGCCTAACTCCATCACATATTGCAGTCGTCATAACGCACTAGTGTCTGATACGCCGCGCATCATTAACTGCTGAGTGGAGGCCGGCAACATCAAGAAAGAATAGATTTCAGTTAGCTTTGGGAATTTCGGTGGGTTTTATTTTATTTTGTCTAATTGACTATCAAAATAATGTAATAGGAAGGCCGTCAACAAGAACCAGCTACGATTGGCCCAAGCCTTTCACTGGATATTGTATTCTGAAGTAGAATATGAACCAAAGGGATGTCAAGAAATGTCCAAATGAATGAGTTCATCGTCTCGCGCAGCCTTGGCTTCACCTCCTGAAAGTTGGAGCCGGCAGTGGCCGACACTCACCCCGCCTCATCGTGACTCATCCGTTATTCACTCTGCTCTAATTCTAGGGCTGTGCCACAATTGTAGACCTTTAAGTCTTGAATACCTGTTTCTGCAGCACCTACGCTGTCTTTATGGGAATGAGTCGTGAGGCGCTCTAAGCTTCTCTAGAAACCTGCCCGTTCTACAGACCTCATACCAGCTGGACACGCAACCTGTCTGCATTACGAGCTTCAGTTTGAGATTTAGTCATGACATAGTGTCCTTCTTAGTGTTTAGTTGCTAGTCAGTGAGAGACATTTTTTTGGGAGCACCGAAGACCCATTTTGACCCAGGAGAAATCCTGACAGAAGAAGAAGTTTGGTGTCCTCATTTCGTTCCTCTCGTTCAGTTCAGATCTCGACAACCTGCGTCTCATGTCTATGAATATAAAACGATGTTGCGCCCTCAGTCTCGGTTTCACAATCGTTGCACCCTTATTCTAAATATTGATTCGTCCTTCGATTCATTTCTTGATCGAATTATGAATCGTTTGGTTTTTATAAAATGGTGGAGAAATTGTCCGTTGGGGTTCCCAAAGGCCCACCATGACTTGTTCAAATGTGTCGCTGTGTCTGATCTGTCCAGCACAAAGACATTCAGTTTCCTCTCGTATCACACAAAGCTCCTGCCTGACGCGGTGAACACATCTGCTCCTCACAATGTGGCCGTTGCATCCTCATGGGTCCGTGTGGTCGCGACCTCGTGTGTCACATGTCCATGGAAACGGGAAGTGTAAACAGGATGTCCTGCTCATGTGATCAGTTATGTTCACATCATAGTAGAAGACCCCTTTTCACTTCTCATCAGGATGTTATAGTATTGCTATAAAGTAATTGTTACCCTAAGCAACAGCATGACATCAAAAGGCGTTTCAATGTCCTGTGGCTGTTCACCTCTCCATGGCTGCTCCATGTCCTCCTGAGGGCTTCCCCCTGTTCGTGTTGCCTCAGGTAGTCGGTGCTCCACAGGCAGCCGGTCTGAGCTCGTTGGAGGGAAACGGGTTGTCACATAATGGTGACACTCAGTGTGTTTACATGATGGTATAATTCGAATCTTGCTTTAGTCGGACTCTGCTATCTTTTGGGGGATCAGCTGTTATCTCAATATACATGGCAGTGAGTGATTAGAATCATTGGCCTTTGAAAGCATGTCATATCCGATACGATAGGCGGCGCTGTTTTCATTTCAACTCGTGGTGATACAGCCATTTCCGCTTGACCTCTTCACCACCAACAACCAACAACATCAACATTTCGAGAAAGATGGCGAACAGAGAGCAAGGCGAAGCTACATCCCTCTACTATTCTTGCATGATGTTAATAGTGACATTATCGTCTCTTTCGACTTCTGGGTCACGACATGGGAGGGAGGGGGGGGGGAGGGAGGGAGGGAGGAGGGCGGCGGGATCTCAAGCATGCGCAAAGACGCAAAGTCCAGTTCCTAATCCAATTCACCGTTACATGCCGCGATAGTCGAATTATCAACCGGATCGGATCGAGTTATCCAGGGTGTTGATCGGATCGTAGTCGGACCGCACATAGTCGAACAAAGGTGTTTACATGAAACGGATAATTCGATTTCAGTCCGACTAAGCCAGTTATTCGAATGCATGTAAACATGGTCACTGTGTCCATCATCATCCATGTGCATGAGCTGAAGCAACCTATCACAGACATGGACTCACCTGAACCTATCACAGACATGGACTCACCTGAACCTATCACAGACATGGACTCACCTGGACCTATCACAGACATGGACTCACCTGGACCTATCACAGACATGGACTCACCTGAACCTATCACAGACATGGACTCACCTGGACC
Organism: Pseudoliparis swirei; assembly: GCF_029220125.1. Lineage (NCBI taxonomy): Eukaryota > Metazoa > Chordata > Actinopteri > Perciformes > Liparidae > Pseudoliparis > Pseudoliparis swirei. Next base: position 17,386,028 of record NC_079408.1, read on the forward strand.
TATCACAGACATGGACTCACCTGGACCTATCACAGACATGGACTCACCTGGACCTATCACAGACATGGACTCACCTGAACCTATCACAGACATGGACTCACCTGAACCTATCACAGACATGGACTCACCTGGACCTATCACAGACATGGACTCACCTGAACCTATCACAGACATGTGATAGGTTCACCGTAGTCACGCTGCAAGAACAGAGAGACTGAGACAGAGTTTCTTTCCTCAGGCCATCAGGACTGTGAACTCCGACCTCACCAGGACCCCCACATAGACCCACACAACTGCCCCTTTTAGGCACACACACACACACACACTTACTGTAAATATTGTGTTGTTTTTTATTGTAAATAGTGTGTACTTGTTGCCCTTGCACATTCCTGCTGAGCATTGCCACTTTCATTTCACTGCACACCCTGTGTGTGTATGTGACAAATAAAACATCTTGAATCTTGAATCTTGAATCTTGACTCACCTGAACCTATCACAGACATGGACTCACCTGGACCTATCACAGACATGGACTCACCTGGACCTATCACAGACATGGACTCACCTGAACCTATCACAGACATGGACTCACCTGAACCTATCACAGACATGGACTCACCTGGACCTATCACAGACATGGACTCACCTGAACCTATCACAGACATGGACTCACCTGAACCTATCACAGACATGGACTCACCTGAACCTATCACAGACATGGACTCACCTGAACCTATCACAGACATGGACTCACCTGGACCTATCACAGACATGGACTCACCTGAACCTATCACAGACATGGACTCACCTGAACCTATCACAGACATGGACTCACCTGGACCTATCACAGACATGGACTCACCTGGACCTATCACAGACATGGACTCACCTGGACCTATCACAGACATGGACTCACCTGGACCTATCACAGACATGGACTCACCTGGACCTATCACAGACATGGACTCACCTGAACCTATCACAGACATGGACTCACCTGGACCTATCACAGACATGGACTCACCTGAACCTATCACAGACATGGACTCATGGGATATAATGAGTCTGAGAGCAGCCACAACAATCAAGGTCAGTACATTGGAAGTTCACTTCAGATGTCCACAATTTGGTCAAACAAGTCAATAATTAGGATAAAAAATAAATAAATCAGAAACAAATTTGTCCGCTGAGTGAGTCATAGTGGACAGGATCTTACAGACAGACATGTGATGGTTGAACTGGGATAAGATGAGGCTGTGGAGGCCCAGCAGCGTTATGATAACATCAGCCCCCTTCTTCCCCACTGGAGCAGCTTCCCTCAGGAAGGTCAAAGGTTCACACACACACACACACACACACACACACACACCCAGAAGGCAACTTGGCTGGCCTCCCCCAGAGTGTTTCCCGGTAGCTCTGAGCGGTTGAGGAGAACAAAGCCCAGCTATTGTGTGTGTGTGTGTGTACCTTGTGGACTCGCAAGTGAACACACAGGGCTTGTGATGTCATTGGGCAGCTTCAGACTGTGCATTGACAATGTGACACTATTAAAATACGGTTCAGTAATGTTGAATGACGGACGTTGGCCGGTACGAGGCATTCACGGCGGTTTGGTGTTCAGGCTCTTTCGAGATATTAAAAATAAAGCTTTCAGAAAACGATCCACAGTTTTTTCTTTTTCGTCAATTTGGATATCGCATGTTAAAAATTCTATTCGATTGGGAGTTGTTCCTGATCTGATGTGAGGTCAGATGTCTGTGGACAGATTGTAAAGCCCTCTGAGGCAAATTTGTAATTTGTGAAATTTGGCTCTATAAAATAAACTGAATTGCATTCAGTTTCCGATCATAAAATGTTTTTAAGGAGCTGGAAACGGCACAGGTTTGGCCTTTTTGCTTGACGTATGACTTGAACATCTAATTGCCTCTTACATTATCTAATATAACTAATCGATTGGCCAAAATCTGTAAAAATCTATTCAACTGCAAATGGCCTGCAGTTGAATATTTGACATTCTTTGTCTTTGTTTGGGTGCCTCCAGTTTTTCTGCGCTTTGTTCTTAAGTGGAAAACGACGAGCCTGCAGTGGAAATGATTAATGAGAGCGTTAATGGCTTTTGCGGCTGTGGATTGGGGAGGATCCTCGAGCGCTGCTCGCCATGCGCGGGAGCATTTGCCGAGGTCTCGGTGTGCTTCAAAGAAGTGTTGTCAGATAATCTAATAGCATCTGAACCCAGCTGTCCAACAGCAGAATTAGGGGAGCGGCGGAGTCCTCCAGTTCCAAAACAATCTGACAGCCACGCCCACGTCAGCCGTGATTGGTCAGGTGTGTGTTAATTGGAAGTGGGTGGAGTTTGAACCTCTCACTTTCTCCCTTTTTTATTCATTCCTTCCACGGTTGCTTCAGTCTCTTTTCTTTTCCCAGCTCTGTTTCTCTGTTTCTTTTCTGCGTCCGCTGTAAAGATGCTTTGAGTAAAACTGTACAGCGCATCAAATAATGTAGGAAAGAAAGCCGCGAGCAGTCTTTAGTTCATGATTTGTCACGTAGAAAGTCTTAAAACAAAAACAAGCTGTAAAGAAATGATGCCGAATGTTGTCTAGCCCTGCTCCACACTGCTTCTCCTCTCCATGGATTAAAATAGTTTGTTTAAATTAAAATTTAGGCCCAGAGAAAATAAAGGGTCTAGATACTCAATATTAAAGCACTCTGATTGTGATCGGCACATCCATCTTGGGAATAAACTACATATTGAGCTCTTCCTTTTTAATAAAGGACGCTCGGGACCAACAACATGAACAATGTTGTTGCACGGCCACAAAGTTAATAAAGTGACCTCCAGCTCTGGCGAGACAAGAGCTTATTTGTTAGGAACAGAACACACGCGCACACACACACACACACACACTCACTCTGACAATGCCATCCACCAAAGAACCCAAGATGTACCAAAGATCGGACTCATTTTGCACACGGTTTGTATTGTTTAGGTGGAGCAGTCCTGAGGCCATGACGGCAGCTCGGCTCCCTCATTCAGACTGTTTGAAGAACACTAAAACCCTCAATAAGTTCCTGCTGCTCTTCAGGCACAGTTCCCTAGAAAGAGTCTGTGTGTAGTCTGTGGAGATGCAGCTTTCCCCGTGAAGGCCAACAGCTGAGCTCAGCTGCTACGCATGAGGAAAAGTCTCATGGCAAATGTGCTGCTCTGTATCGGCTGAGACTGTTCTGGTGCAAACAAACGGAAAACATGGTGCACAATAGAGCTTTGATAACTCTGAGAGCAGAACCAAGAGATAGGCCTGTGCCCTCAGAGCTATTTCCCTCCATCCATCTTTGTGACTTTCAAATTCAATTAATCACGGTTTGGTTGAAGGATTGTGTTTATTGAGTCTCCATTTGATGATGTGTCCACACTTAAATTGGCCTCAAGTCAACTGTGTGTCTCTCCTGAGTAACGGGGATGGCAGACATGATCTCTTCCTGTTGCCATGGGAGTTTGTCATGTGCCCTTTTGGGACGTCTGACCCATGCTCGTGTCCTGGGACTGAGGAGTTGGTGAGTCAGCCAGTCGACTTCAGGATGAATTATCATCACTCGATCCTCTTCTGAGCTTTCAGGGAAAAGTTTCAATTCCAATTATTTGGTTTATCACCAAAATATCTGCTCAGCAAATGACATTCCCATCAGCCGCATCTGTACGTAGTGTTTAGTGCTCATTAGCATCCAAGCTAGCTGCCTGTCTTTATGGTCATTTAACAACCCAGCTAACCGCTAGCATCTAGCATCTAGCAAACAGAGGAAGTGATTGAAAAGGAGAATCCAGAACCTCCATGAACTGTTTCTCCTCCTCAATAGGTAGAACCTGCCTGTCTCCAAGGCGGCGGTCAGGGGTCTTAAGAAGGTTGGCGACCACCGCTCCAGACAGGAAAGATGGAGAGGAAGGAAGGAAAGAAGATTGTGAACATAGTCGACATTATTCTACCTGCTGAGCATCGGCGTGTAAACGCATGTTGGCATGCCATCAGGAACACAAAGTGTGTTCAGGGCGTGTCCGACGAGTCAACTGCTGCATATGCACAAGCCGGGGTTTTGCGTCTCTTGATCAGACTTCATAGTTTGTGTGTAACATGATTTAAACCCCTCGGTGTCGTCCTTTATTGCTATTTAAATAGTGGTCGCTGCTCATTGGAGGAGCGAGCGTGTTTCTGCTGATGGGGCAGATCTGCTCGCACGGTGGTAAAAGCGTGGAGCAGCAATCCTGAAAGATTAGCCTGACGGCGGTAACGTGTTGATCTGAAGGGAGCAGCTGTGCATCTCTTTGTGAGGGAGAGCTCGTTGCCACCGACCAAGACCACGGCCTTCATATGCAGGAGAGTACTGCCCCACTGACTTTGTGTTGGTCGTCATTATTACGATCTTTCTGCTGCCGGAGCGATGTGCTGACCGCGCCTCGTTCTGAGACATTCGCTGTGTGACCACTGTGCCGCTCCGCTGTGTGATATGAAGGCCTGCAGACTCGCCTCCCTGCTTCCTGCTCTTCAATGTTGGAGACAAGTTAGTGAGCGACTTCCTGTGTCAAGGGAAAGGCATCTTCACCGCATCCACATTCCACACACAGAATTACAATTCAGACCGTTTTTTATTGATTCACAGTAAAACCTGAAGACACTGTTGTACCCCCCCCCCCCCCTGCCCACCCACCCTAAACCAATGGCCTGGTCTGGTTAGGCTGCTGGAGACTACACACCTCCACTGTTCTGTCAGTTAATGGTTGGGTTGAACCAGCCCTGGTTTTGTGTGTGTGCACACTTGTTCTTTCACTTGAATGACACAGATGTTCTGTGTCATTCAAAGGAGTGTGTGTGTGTGTGTGTGTGTTATTTCCTCTGTGTTATTTCCTCTGTGCTGCGGATGTGGGCTGCCTGCTCGCTCAGCCCTCACTTCTGCTTCGTCTGCCTCCGTCTCCCCGTACTCTCTGATTGCCCCACACTTGTCTCACAGATTGCTCCCTTCCAATTCTATCCAGTTCATAAATGTCACAGAAAATAGAATAGAAGATATCCATGCGGAAAACGTAAGAATCCTTCATGACCCGATGCATACACAAGAAGTCGTTGGCATCAGCTACTGAATGCCATGGCTTGTATTTTTATACTAACCCCCCCCCCCCCCCCCCCGTTGTGTAGCGTGGACGTCTTCATGCTTTGTTGCAACAGGGACCGGTCCCTATAAATGAGGCTGCAATCCGCTTTTAATTGACAGTATGTTGAGTTCCCCTCTGTCTGGAGGCTCTTTCTCTCCCACAGCAGCTGGTGGGGAGGGGGAACCCCTCCTCGGTCCCACGGGAGGTAACAAGAGAGACGGCCGAGAGCCGGGCTGCCAGCGCGCGGCGCTTGGCCTTAAATGGTCTGGAGTCTGGGTGTGTGTGGAGGAGTCGGCGTGGGCCAGAAGCGCCACGGTTGCCATAGCGAGCCATGAGGTGGCGAGGCTAGAATGTTGTCGGGCTTCTGGATGTGAGCAGCATTCATTGGCGCCGTACGACGAGATTATCTCAACTTCGTATCGGTCGGTCCGAATCGGAGGGATGTTGCTCTCCTGAAGCTTTCTTCCCCTTTTTCCCTCTGAAAGGGTTTTTTCAATTTTTTGGTAGTTTTTCTTGATCCGATGTGAGGTCAAAGGTCAGGGATGTCGTATGTGTACAAGACTGTAAAGTAGGGATGCACCGATCTAATCGGCGCCGATCCATATCGGCCGATATTCCCATTATCGGTTTTGATCAGCGTTCTCAAAACGGCCGATCAAAACGGCCGATCAGTTGACGTAACATCTGCGAGAACTATCAGACGTTTCAATCGCCGCGCATCGCAACGGAGACGATGCGCCCGGCGAGGGCCGCAGAGTGAGAGGTCCACGAGGGGATCCTCACCACCGAGCGGCGGCCCCGTCCCCCGAGTTGAATCACTGCGGTCAACTCAGCCGACTCTCACATGTCTGAGCCCCTAGAGATGCTCACGGTAAACACATTCGATCGGGAGCGCGCGAGGGTTTTGATAAAGTTAGCGGAAGGATTTAAGTGACAACATCCGGTTTTGCAAAGTTAGCGGAAAGAACCACGTGAAACAACATCCGTTTTTCAAAATAAGATGTCGACAAATCATACACTAACATATCAAAGTAAACAATGAACTGATTTTGTATCTTTATAGATCGTTTCTGAGATTTAGCTTAAATTATGCTAACATTAAAACATTTTTACTGTACCAAGGAAGAGTTTATAAAAATAAGTCAGACTTTTGTATGTTAAGAAAAGTCCTGTATAAAGATTTCCCCAAGAGTTCCAGGAAATGAATGATGCAGATGTGTTCCATACATATCTGAAATCCCCTACAATAGCAATCAAACTATTTTAAAGTATTTCTTTAATGTTTGAGTTGCTTTATATATGTATTTCCTCATAGTCCTAGGCAATAATGCTACACAATAAATAGAATGCTTCAATCGACACCGTGATCGGTATTATCGGATCGGGAGGTACTGATTTCAGTGATCGGTGATCGGTATTATTGGTGATCGGCAGATACTGAGTTCAGTGATCGGTGATTGGCACCAAAAACCTGATCGGTAAATCTCTACTGTAAAGCCCTGTGAGGCAAATTTGCATCGAGCTATATAAAATAAATTGAAAGTTAGCAAAAATAATGACAATTCTGCTTTTTTATCAACTCTTTGGTTTTCAACCCAACAAAAAAGGAGAGCCGGAGAACGTGAAACAAAGTGATTTATGTTTTTGCTCTGAAATATGAAATGAACGATAATTTCATCCTCATGTTTCTTAAAGCAATACGGTCGTTGAACATCACCCTAGAAAGCAATAAACTGTAATCTGTCAGATTGATCGGGCACTGGGAGTCATTGTTTGCTCATCTCCATTCCCCAGAGGGGCGGGGCCTGCTAATAAAACCTGGGAAGAATAAACATCCAGAATTCATTGAACCATGTTTACATGTGTTGTGATACAAGCGTGTTCTCTAGCTCTGCTACCAGCAGGGGAACCACATGCCCGGCCCGGCCCACATCGGTACATCTGGAGCTGTTGGTACCATTAAAGCTGCATGTGGTCGGATGGCTAATGGGCCGTCGTCCCATTACACAAACCGGACAACATAATGCGTTCATTGGGACTATTCTCAGCAGCGGATCAATACACATTTGGTGCTCTAGTGCAGTGGTCCTCAAATAGAGGTACGTGTACCTCTGGGGCTACGTCAAGGCACTCCAGGGGGTACGGGAGATTTGTAAAACGTATTTAAAATGACCGTCCGTTAAAAAAATCATTTCAAAATAGAATATAAGTGTAAGTTAATAAACAGAATTGTATATATTCTGTATTAAATCCGAAACTGATGGCACTCTGCTGTGTATTTAACCAAAAATGGCTGGTTCGGGGGTGCTGAAGAAATATTTCCCAGGGGGTACATCACTGAAAAAAGGTTGAACCACTGCCCTCTGGAGTGTGTCGAGCAGCACATTCCTGTTTAAACTTTTGACGGTTCATAGACGGACAAGATGATAGCGAGGTCAGAGGGACAGCTGACCCACAGCGAAGGTCCCGAGCTGGGTCTGAAACCAGGACCTGGTTGGATGGAAGAGGCTCCACCTCCTTTATCTCCTTCTCTCTGGCGTAGCTACTGTGTGCTGCAGGCTCGGCAGGCAGCCGTTAGTTAATGGGCTCGAGTCCCATTCCTCCCGGCTCTGTTTGTCCCAACACAATGTAACACTGAGAGAGAGTGTGTGTGTGTAAATAATCCCATGGTGTGGAGTGGACGGCCTAGTGAATAATGAAAGGCCCCGCCGGTTTTATGTAACCCAGCAGTTCCATTAAGTCCCTCAGTGTTTGGTGTCCAGATGGCCGGAGAGAGCGAGGCCTCGGAGGGGTGGAAGAGTCTGTCTGCATGGACTTATTTACTCCCTGGAATACTGAAGAGTACATACATTTCTTAATAAAAAATAAATATATATATATAATTGTTTTGCTGTAACTGGATTTGACACTACTGAGCATGCACAGCCGTTGCCATGACGACTTGTTCACATGTACCATCTGCTGAATGTGTTTGCCTGTTTCTCACCTTTGACTCCGTGGGAGGAGTTTGCGCTCCAGCCTCTCCCTCCACCATCAGCTGTTGAGGAATGTGTCCTGAAGACATCTTCACTCAGAAAGAGTTGTGCCATGAACGTTTTAACAAACGTGATCGCTGGACCTCAAGCATTTTGAAAAGTCAGCGACTTGGCCGGCTGAGCTGAACAACCAGCCTCTTCACATGTTGTGTCTTGTATTTCACCCAATACGTCCTTTGATGGGATTGGGACAATCTGCAAATGATAATACAGTAAACTCTCTCATCGAATCTAGCAGGAGCTACATCTCCATCCCTTGTTCTCTACACACACACACACACCAACAGAGCTTCTCTCTCTCGCTGTAACTAGCACCGCCACATCCTGTCTTGCAGCACACGCAGAGTGGTGTTGTCATTGGCAACACTGAAATAAAGCCAAACATCCCACCGCATTGCTCAAATCCTTCTCAAGCTTTTAAGACCAATGTTAAGGTGGGGCCGGTACGGGAAAGACGCTGCTTTCCAAACCCGTTTTGTATCGTTGCATCGCTCCTACAGGTGAATACACAGGAGACCAAAGAAATGAACCAAGTGGCACAATATTTGTCTCAGATTAACTGATGTTAGCCACCATAAACTGGGTGTCCTACCAGAACAGGTGGTGTAAAGTGTATTGGAATGAGACGTGTATGAGCTTCTTTCCACCCACATATGAATGCTTGAATGGATAACTTTGGGTCGCTGGTGGGAAACAACCTTGACACGTCAAGTAAGATTCCATCCCGGTACTTGGGATTTAGGTATCGGGCAATTCGATCCAACTTGGTAGAAAATATAAAAAATATATAACATTGAACTGAATGTAATACGCGGTCCAGCTCTGAGTCCGTATCAGCTTGGTATGGAATCTGTGTTTTAAGGTTGCCTATTATTGCATAACATGTTGAGGGCCACCCTTGGCTCTCCTTGTGACTCGGTGCTCCGTGGCGTTGCAGAGACGGGTCTTTTCCCAGCAGCCCCTGCAGCCTCGTGGAGTAGAGCCACAAGAAGAGCTCTTCTTTTTGTTGAGTCACTCCTCTCGGGGGTTTCATTGTCATCCTCCTCTCGGTCGGCCCCTTTGTGTTTTTGGCTGCTCCATTGTCCACGGCCCTCCTGCTGGTATAATCTGCTCGTTACTCATTCACCCCCCACCCCTCCCCTCTGGACCCCTCCCCTCTTCTCCAGACCGGGACAGGAGTCTCATGTCTACTCTCGAATCAGGACATTTCCAATCGTCTTTAAATCAGAGTGCTCCACTCTGCGAGTGCGAACACGCTGTGGCTCCGAGCGTGAAGTGGTTTGGGGTGTTCAGAGAGGTTGTCTTCTTGTCCCTTTTCCTCCTCTGCTTTGCATGCCAGGGTAGAGGGAGAAAAGAAATGTCCACTTTGATCTATCCCCGTGGGGTAATTGTTCTCTGCATTTGCCCCATCCTCAGTGCTGGGTTCTCTTTCCTATTGTCTTTCTGCTCAGATCTCCATCAGCTGCTCACAGGTAACATAAACCATCCACGCTGTGTTCCTCTTTTCTCTTTTTACCCTTTGTCTCTCATGGAAAAATACTGCCAGGCAGTTAATGCTTTCGTAATGCTTCCTTAGAAGTCAGTCCCTGAAGCAGGTGAGGCGTTCAGGAACCTGATACCCTCTGGTTTCTCATGGCATTTCTTGAGTAAGCAGGAAAACAAAAGGGGGGGAAAAGGAGACACACGGGAACATCCCTCCATATTTCACAGCTCGGCACAACAGCCCTATACCTTTCTTCTAGGCTTGCAATGCTCACAATATGTTAGGTTCAGGTACCTCCTGTCTGCCCTCTTTCGTTCTTTTATCAGCAAAGAGCAGCGTACCGACCTTCAGGTTGCAGCTTCTCATCTTCAGCTGGAGTCGACCTCCACTTTCAGACACGAGTGAAAACAACGAGTCTGTTGTGGTTCTCTCTGCAGCCACATGCCGACTGAGTGCTTCTGTAGTCCCAGCATCTTCATCAGAGTGACGCCTCTTCTTCTCTCTGGCAGATACACTCTAATCTCATGATATTTCAGTCGCTGCATATCTTCTCCTGCATTATTTGACACACAGAACAATAAAGGTTCTTAAATGGTTGTAAAACATTCACCTAGTGAAGAACAATTTTTTCATTTGAGGCACCTTTACAGGTTCTTTGAAGAACTATATAATGAAATGGTTCTTTAAAGGTTGGATTGAAGGTTCTTTGTGGAACCAGAAATGGAGCCTTAAAGAACCATTTTAAAGGTTCTTTGAGACACTTTTATAGGGTTTATTGGAAGAACTATTTAAGGAAATGGTTCTTTAAAGAACCCTGGTTTGGTATGAGCAGATATTAAATGACTCGACTCAGACCCATAAAGCCCTATGGGGTCATTCCATAAGCAAACTCATTATTATGTCTGGTGGATTCAGACATGAAGTGTGTTTGCCAACGACACAATGTGTGAGCACAGGTCATTAGCGTGTCTCGATGAGCACCGCGATGCGTCTCAGTGATGCAATGTGTGCGTCTGTTGATGCCCTGAACCACACCCAATCACACACGACACCATGGCAACCAGGGGTTGATCAGTTAAACGTCTGCATTGGCCTCCAGAGACAAGAAGACAGGAAGACGTCAGCTCCTGATGGCGCCGACGTCTCAGTCTTGTGACACGAACACAAAGGAAAGTCTGAAGGTTTGCAAACGGATGAGTGCGTTTAATCGTCTCACAGCGGTTCTGTGCAGTTTGTGACGCTTCCTTTTAGAAAATAAGATCTGTGTTATTGTGCTGACCAGTCGGGCCACACGAGGTCCCGCTGGAAGAATACGTACGCAATTGTGTCGTCTGGTTGCAGAAGGAAGTGAGACTGAAGCCTGACGTGTCGGTGTGTAGAAGTGAGGGAAGCTTATGCAACACCCTCTGGAACATGAGAGCGCTGTCGTTGTATTTCCTTTGTCTTTGACGCACAATTGTCCAACGGGGTTTTCCTCGAGTGTTGAGAGACTTTGCTAAAGTCCTACTTAGTGTGTAGGCGTAGAGGTCAGTGGGTCAGCGGTGGCGTGAGTGGCTCCTCCTCCCCCCCGACCTGTAATTAGACACGGTGCCGATCCCGCTCGCTCCGCTGACTGATCCTTTGAAATCCTGTACGAGCTGCTCTCTCAGCCACGGTAATGCACCGTCGGTTTGTTTCTCAGTATGGAAAGGTTGCACACGTAAGGTTGAACAAGAGGAGCCACGTCTACCTGCAGAGGACTCGGTTCCAGGGTCCTGCTTTTTAAACTGTCCAATCATAAGGGTCATCCACTTGCTTCTTCCTGTATTGCATGGTCTTCATCAGTGGGGCGCCTGGTGTCATCGAGGTGTTTGCTTTGATAAGCAAGCTCAAGCTTGTTCTTCCTGACGACCAAGGTGTGGCGCCTGAGTCGGGGATGTCAACCTGTCGGTTTTATTCTGATCAATTACACTTATTGTGGATGGGCTTCAAAATCTGTTCACATACGACATCTTCTGTCCTGAAACCTCAGATCAGAAAAAAACATAACAGAATTTAATGTATATGACAGAAATGATATATTTATATATATATATATATATATATCTTTCTTTCTTTTAGAAAAATTATATATTTAGATAATTTGTCATATTTATATAATATATTTAATAAATATATATATATATTGTTTAATGTTTTATATATATGCATATATACTGTGTGTGTGGTGATGACACTTACTATTTAGTAGAGGCTGAGTTGTGCAAAACACATTTAGGTAATTCATCATAAAGTGTAAGCGGGACCATATAGGTGGAGCTGATTGACTGGTCTTTGAACTCAGAGCGACAACAACACAACAACAACAACAGCACCAACAGACTGCTGCTCTGCTGTGTTGCAACACCACATCAGTGATCTAAGAGCAGGTGTTTTGTATTAGTGGCCATGTGTTCACCAGCTCACAGTTCATTGGTTCACGCGTTGTTATTGACCAACAGTTCATTTAATTCCTTACGGTTCAATCCAATCTGAGTATTTCCATCATCCTTATTGGTTGACCGGCAGACGCCTTCCTGGAGATCTTTCCTTGGCTCATTAAACTGGCCAGAGACTCGGCCTGAAAGGAGCAGTCTGTATATTTGCATTTCCCAGCCTGCTTTGATTATGACCAATCACAGCAGGCTGGGAGGCGTACCTGAGGGAGGTGACACGGCCATCAGCACAGAGCGCTTTGGCTCTACCAGGTCCTTTAAAGGGCTACACAAATACATGTGTGTGTCTCTATGTGTGTGTGTGTGTCTCTCTCTGTGTGTGTGTGTGTGTCTCTCTCTGTGTGTGTCTCTCTGTATGTGTGTGTGTCTCTCTCTGTGTGTGTGTGTGTGTGTGTGTGTCTCTCTCTGTGTGTGTCTCTGTGTGTGTGTGTCTCTCTCTCTGTGTGTGTGTGTGTCTCTCTCTGTGTGTGTGTGTGTGTGTGTGTCTCTCTCTGTGTGTGTGTGTGTGTGTCTCTGTGTGTATGTGTGTCTCTCTGTGTGTGTGTCTCTGTGTGTGTGTCTCTCTGTGTGTGTGTGTCTCTGTGTGTGTGTGTGTCTCTGTATGTGTGTGTGTCTCTCTGTGTGTGTGTCTCTCTGTGTGTGTGTGTGTCTCTCTCTGTGTGTGTGTGTGTGTGTGTGTGTCTCTCCTCTGTGTGTGTGTGTGTGTGTGTCTCTGTGTGTGTGTCTCTCTGTGTGTGTCTCTCTGTGTGTGTGTGTGTGTCTCTGTGTGTGTCTCTCTGTATGTGTGTGCGTGTCTCTGTATGTGTGTGTGTGTCTCTGTGTATGCATTTGTGTGTCTCTCTATGTGTGTGTTGTCTGTGTGTGTATATATGTGTGTTTGTGTCTCTTTGTGTGTGTGTCTCTCTGTATGCGTGTCTCTGTGTGTGTGCGTGTCTCTGTGTGTGTCTCTGTGTATGTATGTGTGTGCGTGTCTCTGCGTGTATGTGTGTCTCTGTGTGTGTGTGTGTGTGTGTGTGTGTTTTGGTCAGCAAATAATTTCCATCTAAACTATAACCCTTCAAACAAAACCCGAGCTCCCACATATCTCTCTTTTGTTCATGAAACAACATCTCCATCCCCAGAACACACACACACACACACACACACACACACACACTACTTCCACCCCCATCCATTGTTCACACGGCTCCCCTCCAGCTATGGGACAGTGGAGATGGAGGAGGGAGATCGGCCGTTAGAGCTACTGTAAAGTATTCGGTCGCTCCCGTTTACTGCACAACACACACACAGTGAACCCTGTATGTATTAAGGCTGTGTAAACACTGAGGTTCGGGTTAAGCTGGGTTACTTTATGCATACCCGTAGGTAGACAAGAGAAAGTGAGGCATCCACCTCTACACACACACACACACACACACACACACACACGTTACAACAATACAAGCACACAAAGTCACACATCAGTGTTCTATCAGTTATAATGTTCACCTGAACTGCTGAACAAAGCTGTTTTTATGGCGCTTTGTTCGACACGGGGGGGGCTATGTACCTCTGTGGAGAAGCTGAAGCTCCCTGTGCGGGTTCTTTATTCACTCTTTCATTAACGTAGAACATGGATTAGTATTAAGTCTCCTATTATTATTTAGTGTTGAACAAAACCTTGTAAATATATTTATTTAATCGTATGCTGATTCTTTTTTGTATTGGAATGCTATTCCTGTATGAATTATTATTATTTTTTAAAGATTTGCTAAATCAATAAAAATATTTATTTTAAAAAATGTAATCCCCTAAAATATGTGGGACACAAAGAAAAGAATGAAATCCTCCCGACTAAGTCTCCGGAAACACTAAAAATACTAAACGATCAATCAATTATTAGAATACCTGCCGATTTATTACCAGTCCATCAACTAATGGATTCATAGTTTCAGCTCTGAAGTTTATGAAGAACACCTGGATGACTCCGGAGGAAAGATGACTCTTTCTGAATTCTGTGTGAATCTTGTAAAGACGGATCATAAAGAAAACATATTTAAAATGTAAACAGAAGTATAACACATAATTAGGCACAGGTCATAATGTAAATGAATAGCTATAGGATGAGCCTGCACCAAGTCCCAGAGTCATCAGCTATCTAACTGTAGATTACTACACTCATAGATTTATTTCTTTGAGAATTTGTCACTTTAAGTCTTTCAAAATAAAAGCCTCCATATGCTCCACAACAAAGAGGCAGAGCCTCCTGCAGCGATCAATAAGCAGCCAATGGGCCGTCTGCATTCAGACTACTGGCACAGACTCATGCAGCTCTATAGACATCTACTGGCACTCTATTGTGTCTATGAAGTAGAGTTTAAGTGATTCAGAGAGGAGGATATGTTGATGGCGGGTCAATACTGGGCACGCTCCGTCATTGAGTCATCAATGGGGGGGGGGTTAGAGACGATGGTTTAAATCAACCGGATTCAGAACATTACAATCCTTGTCAATTGTTAGTTAGGACGTCGTTATGTTTAAGATGATAAAAATGGAATTTAAGAATTTGATGAAAAAGCGTGGAATCGATTGGTCAAAGGTGGGTGTGGCTTAGGGAAGTGGAGCATAGATCAGGAGCACAACAATAAATCCATCAACTGGACATGAAGATATTGTCCTTAATGCAAATATGTGCCCCTGATGACCTCTGGAGGCTGACACCCACCAGATATATATACACCTGCCTTATCAGTCCTTTATAATGTCTGCAGGAAAAGTGATGATCTGGCATGAATTGAGAGATTATTGAACAACGGTTGAGATGGGATGAGAACGTGCTGTTCCTACACGTGTGAACCTTTACTGGGTCTGAAAACACATAATTGACAATTTCTCTTATAACGGTTTAAAAAGTATTTTGTTCTGCAACTACCGATTATTTTTCATCCATCAGTAGTTTATTGATGATCAAATAATCATAAACCACTTTGTCTGACATTTGTACCTGCTTCACTTATTTGTCAGACTACTCACTGCAGCTCCATTAGAAAGGTGCATTGCATTCACCACATAATATATATGTCTTTTATGTCAGGCTCATGAGTCGAATAAGAATCAAGTAGAATAGAAGTTCATGTCCAGCTGAGGCCAGACGAGTATCTTTGGACTCACCCAGGAAAATATAACCACAAAAACACGACCACGAGATAATCCTTTATGGGATGTGTTCCTGTCATCAGATGACCTGGACTCAAATATCACAAACTAGGGGGAGAGAAAGTGAAGTCGGCCTCCCGTCATGCCCCCCCCCCCATATTAATTGAATGTTTATGTAACTCTGTAATGATTCTGTTTGGTCACATGACATCTATTCTTGTTCCTGATCCGATGTGAGGTCAAAGGTCAGGGATGTCGTATGTGGACAGATTGTAAAGCCTTTTGAGGCTAATTTGTGATAACTGAACTGAATTGAGTGTTCGGGTATCTCATCGCGGTGGTTCATCCTGTCGTCCACGTGTCCTTTGAGAATGGCCGACAGCCAGTCACTCTGCAGGAAGCAGCAGCTCTCCCAGTTTGGTCACACAGCAGAGTGTTCCTCTCTTTCAGGCACCTGAAGGATAACGGTCTGACCGGATCGGTGTCCTCGGAGTTGCCTCACAAAGCTTGCAGCACATGGGAATATTTGTTCTGGCATATTGCCAGTTGTTGTTTTGTTTTGTGACAGTTTGACAGAAACAGGAAACATGAGGGGAGAGGAATGACGCAACAGTTCCTAGATGGGTCAACGTGGGGGGGGGGGGACATTACTGGGAAATGAGTGGAAATCACCACTCATTTCATCAGAAATCACAAAGAGTTTGATTATCAAATAGTAATATTGCAAAGACCTGGTACTTCATATCTCCAGAAATCTGTGAGCTGGAATCATTTTGATTTTCCAATGAGAGAAATGCAGAGCATACAGAGCACACAACTAGTTAGGAAAAAGAAGAAAATAAAAATACACAAGTAGATGAAATAAACTTAATTAATACAAAATTAAATAAAAAAAGTAAATAGATAATTCCCCCCCCCCCACCCAAAGAGAAATAAAAATAAAAAAGTTGGTAAAATACCAAAACACAAGTAATGACATTAAATTGGTAAAATAAAAATACCAGAGTAGATGAAATTGTAATAATAAAACAAATCCTATGGGACTAGTGTTGTATTTTAAGTAAGGCTGCCAGATATTAAATAATAACTTGCATTTCTTTCTGAGACTATAAGTAATCTTTTCAACTGTTCCTTTGCACCATTTGTCTATAAGAGACGGGGGATGATCAGACTTTGTGAGCTGGAATCTTTGAATCTAATTTGTATCCCAGTGGTCTAATGTCTGGCCCCGTTGTGTCTCCTCAGATCTGTCTAAGAACTGCCTGTGTGAGCTGCCGGAGGAGCTGTGTCAGTTCATCTCCGTGGAGACGCTGAGCCTCTACCACAATGGGATGCGTTCGCTGTCGTCCGGCCTGGGCAACCTGCAGGCCCTCACCTACCTCAACCTCAGGTAACCCAGCGCCACGCTCAGGCCCGGAAAGAAAAAGATCTAATACGCAGCATTATCTATGATATTTAATATATACTATTCAGTCTATGAACATACACTTATATTGTATTGAATATTTATTAAATAACTATTTTCAAAAGCTTTTTTAATGGATGCTCATTTAAAATTAGTTAAAAAACAATCTCATGTAGAGGGTCTCCACGTACCCCCATTTGAGAACCACTTATTTAAGGTATATACACCAAGATTTCACAAAATGTTTGGTCATAGGAATTAGCTTTAAGGCCCTGGAGATCCATTGGTCAACATGTGTATGACCCTGCCTGTATACCTCATTTGGAAAAGCAAAAAATGAGTGCACCCCAAAAATAGGTCAAAGGTTAACCGTGAAGTGTCATATCTCCCAAGTTGTTCTACAATGTTCTATATAACCTTTAAAAGTTGAGAGGCCGATTGACACGGGAAGTGCACCTGAGAGTCTTTGTTTACGGTGGAGATGAAGAGAGGCCGACGACCACAGCGGCTCCTCCGCACTACGTCTCACTGTTGCTAGGAGACCGGAGAAGCACTCCAGGTGGCTGGTCACACGGCACAATCACAAAGATGTAGCTGCACGTTCTGAAGAGGATATCTAGAACCATTGACTTTGAAACGGAGTGCGTCCTGGTTGGATGAGCCCGGTGTCATCACGGTGTCATCACAGTGTCACCATGGTGTCATCACTGTGCTCTCGTCTCCACAGCCGTAACCTCCTGTCCACTCTACCCTCGTCCGTGTTCCAGCTCCCCCTCCTGCGAGTGCTCATCGTCAGCAACAACAAGCTGTGCTCACTGCCCACCTCCATACACGCCCTCACACACCTCCGGCAGCTGGTAGGACACACACACACACACACACACACACACACACACACACACACTGTTACTGTCTCATCTACACTATGTTTCTGTGTGAAGAAGTCCATCAGCAACATCAGGTCTCTCTCTCCTCTCCTCTGTCCTCTCTCCTCTATCCGCTCTCTCTCTCTCTCTCTTTTCTCTCTATCTATCTCCTCTCTTTCTCTCTCTTTATCTCTTCTCTCTCTTCTATCTCTTCCATCTTTCTCTATCTCTTCTCTCTATCATCCTCTCTCTATCTCTTCTTTCTCTCTCTCTTTTTCTCTCTCTATCTCCTCTCTGTCTCTATCTATCTTTCTCTCTCTTCTCTCTCTCTATCTATCTCTTATTTCTTTCTCTCTCTCTCTCCCCCCCCCCCCTCCAGGATGTGAGCTGTAACGAGCTGCAGGGGTTGCCATCAGAACTGGGCCAGCTGGAGTGTTTGAGGGACTTGAACCTGAGGAGGAACCAGCTCACCACTTTGCCTGAAGGTACAGACGCACTTTGACCACGGCCTCCAGCCTCCTCTAGTCATGTGACCGCCTCGGCTCATCCGGCTCCTGAATGAACCCAACCCTCCCATGTGAGGTCCCGGGACAGGACGACAACCCCAGATCATCAGCAGTGTCTTAGTCCAGACCCCGTTACACGCAGCCTATCATTGAGTCAGTAAATCTATAAAAATATAATATAATTAAATGTATTTAGTGTAGCCCAACATCACACAAGATCCTAATAAGGCTTTACAACACAAACATCACATCAGGAAAAACTCCCCCTAAAAAAACCTTTAAGGGGAGAACAAAGGAAAGAACCCTTGTGGAGAGCAACAGGGGAGGGAGGAGCCCTCTGTACAGCACATGTCATGTGACCAGTTACAACACATGCAATGCATGGGGTGCAGGAAGGGCTCAGCACACTGCGCTCTCTGGCTGTCTGACTTCCAAGAGCTCCACTTGCTTGTTTTTGATTTGAGCTTTTAGGCCGTAAAAGAAACTCGACCCCCTCCGTCTACCTGGACATCTAAGACTTTTAATGTGAAACACTTGTGCAGGAGGGGCCGGAACATTTCAAATGGTTCAACTACTGACACCAGTGTAAGTTTCATTGGAAAAAAAATTGGTGAAATCACAATAAATATGTGACTGGAGAAGTTAAAAATGTTCCTAGATAACCTCTAGAGTTTTTAGAAGTGTGACTTTTAAGTTGTATATGTTTAATTAAATTCAGTTTATTTTATACGAATGTGCCTCAGAGGGCTTTACAATCTGTACACGTACGACATCCCTGACCTTTGACCTCGCATGGGATCAGGAACAACTCCCCGTTGGCGTCCGTATCGAGCACAAGGACTGTCCCCGTGGCTCCGCTGATCGATGCGTGGCCGTGATGCAGGAGGAATGCAAAAACGGATTGCAGCGGTTTTATGAGGAAGGAGTAAAAAAAGAGTTACGGGTGCAACTCCTGTTCTATGAATCCTGGACGTGCGTAACAGAGGATGAAATAAGAACATTGTGTTTGTTAAACGTGAAGTGTACACACCCAATACATGTAAGGCACAAGGAGAACTCTCATTGGTTGACCAGAACACTTCATAAGGAGCAATGTGTAGGATCTAGTGGCGAGGCTGCAGATTGCACCCTCTGCTCATCCCCCGACGGTGGCCTTCAGGTAGCAAAGACACAGGGTTTGGTTTGTCCTTTCTGGGCTACCGTACTGCTACTTTGAGAATAGGACCTCCTCCCTTGGTAGAAATGAAGGGCTCCTTCTCCTGAACCAGACCTGGTTGAACCCGAGCCTCAATCATCCCCCCCTCTTCTCTTTGCACCACCCAGAGATATCGGAGCTTCCCCTCGTCCGGCTCGACGTGTCCTGCAACCGCATTTCCCACGTGCCCTTGTGCTACCGCCACCTGCGCCACCTGCAGAGCATCCTGCTGGACAACAACCCGCTGCAGATGCCGCCGGCGCAGATCTGCTCCAAGGGCAAATACCACATCTTCAAGTTCCTCAACATGGAGGCGTGCAAGAGGAGCCAGGAGGAGCTGGCGACGCACCTGAGGCCCACTGGGTTCAACAGCTGGTGAGGAGCACTGGAGGGAGGAGCTAGAGGAGGAGAACCCTGACTGACTGGCTCTGCTGCATGAATGTGCTGAGAGGAGCAGCTGTAGTTCTGCCACTGAGCTCCTCTGCAACCACAGTCCTTTAAAGGTTGATACTGACTACAAACAACTGAGATGCAGCTCTGGAGCTTCCAGTCTTTATGCTAAGCTAGGCTAAGCGTAGCTTGTTTCATAGCATGTGGAGCTCTTCCCGAGGTCTCTGCCTAGTCCTGGTTCCTAGAGAGCAGCCTCTGTCCTCACTGCTCTGCTTCAGACTGACTCTGCAGTAACGGACGGTGAACATGAAAGTGGCTTCAGTGTCGCAGTCGTTGTATTTATTTATTTAGTGTTAACTGTGAAACAGGAAGTTCACAGCTGCCGACAACAGTGACTCTGTTCAGGAAGAGAATCGACCGTCATGCTGCGATAATGTTTGACGGGAGAGGAGGAAGCACCTTGAGACTAGTGTGTGTGTGTGTGTGTGTGTCTCTCTGTGTGTGTGTGTGTGTCTCTCTCTGTGTGTGTGTGTGTGTGTGTGTGTGTGTGTGTTCTCCAGTCTTTCAGACCAGGAGCTGTTCACAGGTCAGTTTGGAGGTCTGGATTCTGGCTTCAACAGTGTGGACAGTGGCAGCAAGCGCTGGTCTGGGAACGAGGTAAAGCTCCTGGACACTGACCACATCATTCACGATCACACGGTATGTCATTGTGCTCGTGTTTGAGGTCAGATGATGCTAAAGAACCGTTCGAAGTGTGTGTGTGTGTGTGTGTGAAAAGCATCCTATAGACATGGCCTAGCTCTCCTGATGTGTTAGCACTCATTCAGATGAATGACTCCGCCCCCTATCTGTGTGTCCAGTCAGCAGACGACTTCTCAGAGCGCTCCCTCCGCATGGCCGAGGTCAACAGAGACCAGAGGAACCTGGAGGAGGAAGAGGAGGAGGAGGAGGAGAATAATAGATCTCCTGTGGAAGCTAACAAAGGTGAAGAAGGGCAGACGGGCTCTAATCTGTCCGGAGGTGTTAGTATAGATTGGGTTTCTTGACTCTTCTTCTCTCTGCAGTGAATAATGGAGACGCTCCGCATGTGGCCTTCATGCACAGCACTGTGACCGAGGAAGAAGAGAAGGAGGTCCGGATGGCGCCAGCTCCTCTCCTGGTACCTCACTCATCAGCCCTTGTGTCAGATGGTCTTGTTGCGTAACATCTGGCCTTCCGTGGTGTTTAGGAACGAGGTTATTGATGATGTCATTGATTTGATTTCCAGGAGCAGAAGGAGAGCTCTTCATCGTCCCGAAGCCAGGACTCCACAATACGCAGGTACGATTGGCCAAATATACACTTTTCATTTTGAGTAAACTGAAAACAGTGATAGAAAAGGAATATTGTCTTAATGTACGGTTTGATGGTTTCAAACTGGGAAATTGGTTTGATTTAAAAAATCTGAATATTGGTTAAAATAATTTTGAAGCACAAAATGCTGATAAATGTTTAAAAAGCAAGAGAGCAACAGTACATATTGGATCCGAGCACACACCAATAAGCTGGTTTAATAAGTGTGTCTCCTTCAGGGAGCTTTGAGGGGAGTGTGTCCGGACCTCCTCGAGGTCTCTGGTGTTGACTCTTCTCGTGCCAAGGGGTTCCCGTGTTTTTGAGGAGCTTCTCCTCTCCAGCTTTTGATTCTCCTCGGCCCGTTTCCTTCACAATGATTCATCTCGACCGGGCTCCTCTGGTTGGAAACTATGTGTTCAGAGACAAAGACGGCGCTCTATCACCTTTTACAAGGTCACTGCACGGGGTGTTTGAGGAGCTGGGGAAAGCCCACAGACTGCTGTTCCCATGACTCTGCATGTGGAGTGTTTGTGGTGCTGTTATCTGGTGCAGCTAACAGTCTGGACCTTTATGACACCAGCCTACATAACAGCATTGTCTAAATGTCTTTGTCTCTTCGGAAAGCCGTAAGAGCAAAACCAGATACAGCGCTATTATACGGGGCTCGGCCACGCTGGAGGGAAATGCATATCTATGGTTTTAGATTATGGATTAATACAGAAATCAAGAATAGTATTGTTTAGTCACGGCTGTGTCGACCGGGTCCCTGTTCTGGAGCAGGAGGTTGGGAATGACTCATGGAGGCTGTCAGGGTTTGTACGCTCATGGAAAACTAGGGAAAGTCCTGGAATTTTATAATGGTTATTTACAGGCCTGGAAAAGTCCTTGGGGCAACAAATAAAATCCCCAAAGTTTTGGTCACCATGTGGATGACCCCTGTTCATTGGTCACCATGTGGATGACCCCTGTTCATTGGTCACCATGTGGATGAACCCTGTTCATTGGTCATGTGGAAGAACCCTGTTCATTGGTCACCATGTGGATGAACCCTGTTCATTGGTCACCATGTGGCTGAACCCTGTTCATTGGTCACCATGTGGATGAGCCCTGTTCATTGGTCATGTGGATGACCCCTGTTCATTGGTCATGTGGATGAACCCTGTTCATTGGTCACCATGTGGATGAACCCTGTTCATTGGTCACCATGTGGATGAACCCTGTTCATTGGTCATGTGGATGAGACCTGTTCATTGGTCACCATGTGCATGAGCCCTGTTCATTGGTCATGTGGATGACCCCTGTTCATTGGTCACCATGTGGATGAACCCTATTCATTGGTCACCATGTGGATGACCCCTGTTCATTGGTCACCATGTGGATGACCCCTGTTCATTGGTCATGTGGATGACCCCTGTTCATTGGTCACCATGTGGATGAACCCTGTTCATTGGTCATGTGGATGAACCCTGTTCATTGGTCACCATGTGGATGAACCCTGTTCATTGGTCACCATGTGGCTGAACCCTGTTCATTGGTCACCATGTGGATGAGCCCTGTTCATTGGTCATGTGGATGACCCCTGTTCATTGGTCATGTGGATGAACCCTGTTCATTGGTCACCATGTGGATGAACCCTGTTCATTGGTCACCATGTGGATGAACCCTGTTCATTGGTCATGTGGATGAGACCTGTTCATTGGTCACCATGTGCATGAGCCCTGTTCATTGGTCATGTGGATGACCCCTGTTCATTGGTCACCATGTGGATGAACCCTATTCATTGGTCACCATGTGGATGACCCCTGTTCATTGGTCACCATGTGGATGACCCCTGTTCATTGGTCATGTGGATGACCCCTGTTCATTGGTCATGTGGATGAACCCTGTTCATTGGTCACCATGTGGATGAACCCTGTTCATTGGTCATGTGGATGAACCCTGTTCATTGGTCACCATGTGGATGAACCCTGTTCATTGGTCACCATGTGGATGAACCCTGTTCATTGGTCACCATGTGGATGAACCCTGTTCATTGGTCACCATGTTGATGAACCCTGTTCATTGGTCACCATGTGGATGAACCCTGTTCATTGGTCACCATGTGGATGAACCCTGTTCATTGGTCACCATGTGGATGAACCCTGTTCATTTGTCATGTGGATGACCCCTGTTCATTGGTCATGTGGATGAACCCTGTTCATTGGTCACCATGTGGATGAACCCTGTTCATTGGTCATGTGGATGAACCCTGTTCATTGGTCACCATGTGGATGAACCCTGTTCATTGGTCACCATGTGGATGAACCCTGTTCATTGGTCACCATGTTGATGAACCCTGTTCATTGGTCATGTGGATGAACCCTGTTCATTGGTCATGTGGATGAACCCTGTTCATTGGTCATGTGGATGAACCCTGTTCATTGGTCACCATATGGATGACTCCTGTTCATTGGTCATGTGGCTGAACCCTGTTCATTGGTCACCATGTGGATGACCCCTGTTCATTGGTCATGTGACTGAACCCTGTTCATTGGTCACCATGTGGATGAACCCTGTTTATTGGTCACCATGTGGATGACCCCTGTTCATTGGTCATGTGGATGACACCTGTTCATTGGTCATGTGGATGAACCCTGTTCATTGGTCACCATGTGGATGACCCCTGTTCATTGGTCATGTGGATGAACCCTGTTCATTGGTCACCATGTGGATGAACCCTGTTCATTGGTCATGTGGATGAACCCTGTTCATTGGTCATGTGGATGACCCCTGTTCATTGGTCATGTGGATGAACCCTGTTCATTGGTCATGTGGATGAACCCTGTTCATTGGTCATGTGGATGAACCCTGTTCATTGGTCATGTGGATGAACCCTGTTCATTGGTCACCATGTGGATGAACCCTGTTCATTGGTCATGTAGATGAACCCTGTTCATTGGTCACCGTGTGGATGAACCCTGTTCATTGGTCATGTGGATGAACCTGTTCATTGGTCATGGGGATGAACCCTGTTCATTGGTCATGGGGATGAACCCTGTTCATTGGTCACCATGTGGATGAACCTGTTCATTGGTCATGTGGATGAACCCTGTTCATTGGTCATGTGGATGAACCCTGTTCATTGGTCATGTGGATGAACCCTGTTCATTGGTCACCATGTGGATGAACCCTGTTCATTGGTCATGTGTGGGACCCTGTTCATTGGTCATGTGGATGAACCCTGTTCATTGGTCATGTGGATGAACCCTGTTCATTGGTCATGTGGATGAACCTGTTCATTGGTCATGTGGATGAACCCTGTTCATTGGTCACCGTGTGGATGAACCCTGTTCATTGGTCATGTGGATGAACCCTGTTCATTGGTCATGTGGATGAACCTGTTCATTGGTCATGTGGATGAACCCTGTTCATTGGTCACCGTGTGGATGAACCCTGTTCATTGGTCATGTGGATGAACCCTGTTCATTGGTCATGTGGATGAACCTGTTCATTGGTCATGTGGATGAACCCTGTTCATTGGTCATGTGGATGAACCCTGTTCATTGGTCACCATGTGGATGAACCCTGTTCATTGGTCATGTGGATGAACCCTGTTCATTGGTCACCATGTGGATGAACCCTGTTCATTGGTCACCATGTGGATGAACCCTGTTCATTGGTCACCATGTGGATGAACCCTGTTCATTGGTCATGTGGATGAACCTGTTCATTGGTCACCATGTGGATGAACCCTGTTCATTGGTCACCATGTGGATGAACCCTGTTCATTGGTCATGTGGATGAACCCTGTTCATTGGTCACCATGTGGATGAACCCTGTTCATTGGTCACCATGTGGATGAACCCTGTTCATTGGTCACCATATGGATGACTCCTGTTCATTGGTCATGTGGATGAACCTGTTCATTGGTCACCATGTGGATGACTCCTGTTCATTGGTCATGTGGATGACCCCTGTTCATTGGTCACCATGTGGATGACTCCTGTTCATTGGTCATGTGGATGAACCCTGTTCATTGGTCACCATGTGGATGACCCCTGTTCATTGGTCATGTGGATGAACCCTGTTCATTGGTCATGTGGATGAACCCTGTTCATTGGTCATGTGGATGAACCTGTTCATTGGTCACCATGTGGATGAACCCTGTTCATTGGTCATGTGGATGAACCCTGTTCATTGGTCATGTGGATGAACCCTGTTCATTGGTCATGTGGATGAACCCTGTTCATTGGTCACCATGTGGATGAACCCTGTTCATTGGTCATGTGGATGAACCCTGTTCATTGGTCATGTGGATGAACCCTGTTCATTGGTCATGTGGATGAACCCTGTTCATTGGTCATGTGGATGAACCCTGTTCATTGGTCATGTGGATGAACCCTGTTCATTGGTCATGTGGATGAACCCTGTTCATTGGTCATGTGGATGAACCCTGTTCATTGGTCATGTGGATGAACCCTGTTCCTTGTTCATTGGTCATGTGGATGAACCCTGTTCATTGGTCACCATGTGGATGAACCCTGTTCATTGGTCATGTGGATGAACCCTGTTCATTGGTCACCATGTGGATGAACCCTGTTCATTGGTCACCATGTGGATGAACCCTGTTCATTGGTCACCATGTGGATGACCCCTGTTCATTGGTCATGTGGATGACCCCTGTTCATTGGTCATGTGGATGAACCCTGTTCATTGGTCATGTGGATGAACCCTGTTCATTGGTCATGTGGATGAACCCTGTTCATTGGTCACCATGTGGATGAACCCTGTTCATTGGTCACCATGTGGATGACCCCTGTTCATTGGTCATGTGGATGACCCCTGTTCATTGGTCATGTGGATGAACCCTGTTCATTGGTCACCATGTGGATGAACCCTGTTCATTGGTCATGTGGATGACCCCTGTTCATTGGTCACCATGTGGATGAACCCTGTTCATTGGTCATGTGGATGAACCCTGTTCATTGGTCACCATGTGGATGAACCCTGTTCATTGGTCATGTGGATGAACCCTGTTCATTGGTCATGTGGATGAACCCTGTTCATTGGTCACCATGGATGAACCCTGTTCATTGGTCATGTGGATGAACCCTGTTCATTGGTCATGTGGATGAACCCTGTTCATTGGTCATGTGGATGAACCCTGTTTATTGGTCATGTGGATGAACCCTGTTCATTGGTCATGTGGATGACCCTGTTCATTGGTCATGTGGATGAACCTGTTCATTGGTCATGTGGATGACCCTGTTCATTGGTCATGTGGATGAACCCTGTTCATTGGTCACCATGTGGATGAACCCTGTTCATTGGTCACCATGTGGATGACCCCTGTTCATTGGTCATGTGGATGACCCCTGTTCATTGGTCATGTGGATGAACCCTGTTCATTGGTCATGTGGATGACCCCTGTTCATTGGTCACCATGTGGATGACCCCTGTTCATTGGTCATGTGGATGACCCCTGTTCATTGGTCATGTGGATGACCCCTGTTCATTGGTCATGTGGATGAACCCTGTTCATTGGTCACCATGTGGATGAACCCTGTTCATTGGTCATGTGGATGAACACTGTTCATTGGTCATGTGGATGACCCCTGTTCATTGGTCATGTGGATGAACCCTGTTCATTGGTCATGTGGATGACCCCTGTTCATTGGTCACCATGTGGATGAACCCTGCATAAACCAAACACTCAGCTGCATCTCAGTGACGGTGACTAATAACATCATATTTCTCAGGCGTCTGAAGCCCAGCAGGCGGCCTCCATCAGGCTGCTCTGGTTGAGTGTCTCAGCATCCCATTGGCTACAGAGTAACATGTGACACAGGCATTGTTCTCCGCTTCTGGAGCAGGTCTCATTCTAAGCCTTTGAGTTGTATTAACTGGACTCGTATTCATACAGCGTGGAAGTGATTTAGATCTGTTAGCAGCCCGAGGAGGACGTAGTTTATCTGTTAAACCCGGATCAGCTTGAACTCCTACAACAGAACACTGAGACCCAGCAGCTCCTCACAGTGGAGTGATGCAATGGTTTAATACGATCCAGATGCACCTCGATGGACTCATTTCTGCATCTTGAGTCGTTTCTTGCTCCCGTCTAGTGTTAAACTGCTGGGGACCGAGTGCAGCTTCGCCCAATGGGATCTTTGGATGGATCGGTTGATGTTTAGTTCGCCCACTGCTGGGCCCATGTCGCCAACGCAGCCATGACTTCTGATGAACTGTTTACTGGTCACTGATGGTGAAGATGTTTCACTGATGAAGATGTTTCACTGATGGTGAAGATGTTTTATGGACTTCCTTTGGTCCCATTTGGTTTCCCCCCAATGAGAAGTCACAGATTCAGAGGGTCATCACCAGAATGGTGTTATCGACATGGATGTTAGCTCAGTCAGCAGTGTGAGTCCAGGCCGGGTGGACTCTCCAAATCCTTTACAAAAACAACTCCTCCTCGCTTTATCAATTTCTGTGGAATAAAAAGGTGCTGAGAATAAATAATAAAGTATATATACTTTATTAATAATAAAATAAATACACTCTTTGGAGGTTGGGTTTGCTCTCCTGGACCCAGGGCTGTATTTCTGAGACCCAGATTAGAGTCCTTGTTGCGGTTTTACATGACATTGACATTTAGATTGACAGAGCACTTTTGAATATAAAGTCGCGTTTATGTAACATTGGCTTATGTATTGGTATCATCTCAACTTCTACTAGCGCTTTCCTTTCCCCCGGCTGTGTTACAGAGTGAATAAGGTGGTTCATAGTTGGGTCTGAAGCTTTCAGCCCAGCAACAGTAACTCTTAATCAGCTGTTGATTGTGGGTGGTACTTCACACCTGGAAGGTACGAGTCCAGCACCTTTATAGCTCAGAATACCCCGTTGGGTGAGGATTGGCTATTCTCCTTTTTTGTTTATGCAGTTTTTTATTTGGAAATATATGTACTTTAACTGATATGCTTTGTTTTTCATCGATTTGTTGACATATACAACCCCCCCCCCCCTCCCACTGTTACACCCACCTAGAGTACAGCAAAATGCAAAGAGGTCACCTCATATCTTCGAGCTAGACGTCCACATATATAGCTACACACATACACACACACACACACCTGCATCACTCTACACAGTAAATACAGTCATGACATCACATACATATATCCATACATTAAATAACAATAGGATCGTCCAATAGGAAGAAACCAGAGTGCCCACATTATTGTTTATCTAACAGTCAGATTAATACATGAATACAAAAACAATAGGATTGTCTATTTTAAACTATTTCTTATATGGATCACAGTATTTCTTTTGTTCTTGGCCTTATAGTCGTTCTCCAACTTTTCCTCCTCCAGGACCAGCCTCCACGTGGAGGTGGTTCCCCCATCATCATCTTCATCAGCGGCCTCCTCCTCCTGTGCTCCTCTGTCCCCCCCCAGCCCCTCCAGCCCCACCCTGGAGGAGCGCCGGAGGCCGGGCACCCTCCTCATCTGGCAGGAGAGGGAGCGTCTGCAGCAGCAGAGAGAGAAGGCCAGGTCACGACTCACTCGTGTTCTTTATATACAGCCACCATTTAACATGGACACTAGCGTTCAGAAGTGTGGGCTCACCCAGACAATCTGGTGTTCTCCATGAAAACTCTCACTTTTATTTATCAGATGAATATAAAATATAGTGAAGACATGGACAAGGTTATAAATAATGATGTAGTTCTTCTTGTGGCTCAAAGGAAGGCCAGTTTTATAGCTTCACCAGCATAACTGTTTTCAGCTGCGCTCACATCAAAAGGGTTTAAAGGGTTTTCTACCCCTCCGTTAGTCTTCTAAGGCGATAACACAATGTACCACTAGAACACTTGAGATAGGCCTCTACACACCTCTGTAGAGACTTCATTAACACCAGAGAATAGTCATCTACACATTAACATGTAGAGTTTATGATTCATTTAATGTATCTTCATTGGAAAAAACAGAGCTTTGAAAAATAAGGACATTTCTACGTGACCCCAAACTATTGAACGGTGTACCTATGGGAGCAGCTCCCTTCTGTCTGTCGTTTGTAACTTTACGCTCTCATGTCTGAACTCTACTTTAGCAGTTTGCTGAAGTCGACCTCCAAAGCAGGAAGTCTTGTGGCCGCCGCCCCACAGACAGAAAGTAGCTCAGCGTAAGTAGAGCAGCGACAACACAGTCACGTGACTGAGACTCACTACCAGTCATGTGACTCTCCAGCTCAATCAGTGCGTTTACATGCAATCGAATTATTGGCTTAGTCGGACTGAAATCGAATTATCCGTTTCATGTAAACACCTTAGTCGGACTATGTGCGGTCCGACTTCGGTCCGATTAACACCCCTGGATAGCTCGGTCCGATCCAGTTGATAATTCGACTCGCGGCATGTAACTCTGAATTCGATTCGAACTGGACTTTGCGTCTTTGCGCATGCTCGAGATCCCGCCCGCCCGCCCTCCTCCCTCCTCCCTCCCTCCCATGTCGTGACCCGGAAGTCGAAAGAGACGATAAATTGTTTCTGCCGGCCAGGTTGCAACAAATAACCAGTCCCGCTGCTAACCATGTTGGTGCCCTAAGCATAACTCCTCATGATGCCCCCCTGAGATCGGGTCTGTGTGCGCGGATGTGTCGGCGCGCATCACGGCAGAGCAGTGTTAACGGGGGGGGGGGAGTTGCTGAGCGATTAAATATATCTCTTGTTCTGCCTGTTTTTCTGCCTAAAAGGCGCCTAATATTTCTAGACTGAAATAATAGCGGCATTATAATTATTATAACTATGAGGATTTTATTAGTTGCCTATTTTGTGGTGCCCCCTCAGGACTTGGTGCCCTCGCGCGCATGGCGTTATGGGAGCAGCGGCGCTGCAAACAACGCTATGGAGAACACAAGAGCCACCACACATTTCTGGACCGAAGAGCAGACAGAATTTATGCTTAATGTATTGAAGGAGTTGAACATACTAAAGTTCATGGTTCTTTCTCGAAATGTTGATGTTGTTGTTGGTGGTGGTGAAGAGGTCAAGCGGAAATGGCTGTATCACCACGAGTTGTAATGAAAACAGCGCCACCTATCGTATCGGATATGACATGCTTTCGGCCAATGATTCGAATTACTCACTGCCATGTATATTGGGATAACAGCTGATCCCCCAAAAGATAGCATAGTCCGACTAAAGCAAGATTCGAATTATACCATCATGTAACCGCACTCACTGTGTCCATCCTTGCGTTTCCTCACTGATTTACAAATGGAGGTCTCAGGGAGTGGAAAGCTCTGTGTGGTAATCTCTGGTGTGTGTCTCCCCCTAGTGGTGCGTCTGCAGAGAGCAGCGGCGCCCCCTCAGGCCTCCGGCAGCGGTGTGCAGTGAGTAGAGACACGTGAACTGTGTCTGTGTGAAGCCATTGTTGGACATCTCTATTCTTCTTCTTCTTTGAATTAGAGTGCTGATCAGACGAGCTCAGGGTCCCACTGTACCCTCCTACAACGCTCCAACAGCAGGACAGGTACACACACACACACACACACACACACACACACTGGGTTCTCCAGCTTCCTCCCACACGCCTCTTAGGATGACTGATGACTCTAAAGTGCTCGCACGTGTACATGTGAGCCTGTATATTATTGGATGGATGATATTGTTGTTCTCATTACCTCTTAACACTTTTTAAACCAATAAATCTTGTAACATTTTCGTGACGGTAACGATGCGTTTCATTTGGTTGCATCATATCCTCTTTGTTCTTGAGCCAGCATTGTGGTCTCTGACTTTACCACACACACACTGAGGAGAGTCACTGGTGACACACACACACACACACACACACACAACTGTCTGACAACCTGACTGTTTACACCTGTTACCTGATTGGTTGTTCCAGATGTTCCCTCCTCCCCGAAGATGTCCCCTCCCCCTGGTCAGACCCAGAGACCCAACAGCTTCCTGTTCCGCACCTCGTCCCGCGGCCACGTCAAACCCACAGGTACTCACACAAACACACACTAACACTACACACACACTCACCTACACTACACACACACACATCTACGCACACACACACACACACACACCTTAGTTCAGTGCTTCAGTCGCCCCCCTCCTCTTGTTTCAGGGTCGGTCCTCCCTCTCGAGTCCCGTACGATGCAGCGGCCTCCGAGAGAAGAGCGCGCCGACGTCTCTCAGCTACGCAAAGTACGCAGCGCAGCGCTCCGGTCACGTGTCGCTCTGCGTTAACCGAACATAACCAGATGCGATGTTCCATGTTTAAGACTCTGGAGCAGCGGCTGAAGATCTCTCTGCCGGAGGACCTGGGCGACGCCCTGTCCAACGGCACCGCGCTCTGCCAGCTGGCCAATCACGTGCGACCTCGCTCCGTGTCAATCATCCACATTCCCTCCCCAGCAGTGGTGAGTCCCGCCCCCTTTCAGGGATGAGACGTGTTGGTTGAGCCTTTAATGGGTTCAAACTGTGATGCAACCAATCGGTTCACTCCAATGCGTGTGGTGAGCCCTTTGAACAGTGAACTTATATCAGCATGTTTTATCATACGGTGACTCCTTGACTATAAGATGCTGTGACATGACCTGTGGAAATGTCTCGAGCCATAAACATGGCGTCCATATTCCACTTCCAGGCTTCTTGTATGATTTTAAATTGTTCTTTTGAAGCAAACTTCAAAGTGAAGTTCCCTTAACGTGTTTTTTGATATTATTTCCAGCCCAAACTGAGCTCAGCGAAGTGCCGACTCAACGTGGAGAACTTCATCTCTGCTTGCCGCCGGCTGGGAGTCTCTGAGGTAACGACCCGTCTCTCTTCCTCACAGCTGGTGCAGCCGACACATCCATAACGCTCGGTACTCGTCCTCCTGTCACTTTTGATTTTACCGTGAGAAAGAAGAAGAACAAATAGACAATTTGGAAAAGATTTTGATAATATTTAGCCGTAACAAACTTTCTTGAGAAGCAACTCAAAAAGATCCCAAATCCACCAGAGGGATTCTCTTTCCTTTAGTACCGAGTGCTGTGAGGACTGCTGCTTCCTCCGACTCCCAGAGTCCTCAGCGTCTCTGGGGTCGCGTCAGGGAGGACAGGACACATTATTTAGGGGGCACTTTCCCCCACTGACTGAAACCCAGGGGCATTACAAATACATTAGGACACTTTTTGAAATTTGTGAAATAACATTTAACCTTTGTTTAAAAAATAATCAATTTACTTATTTATGCTTACAGGATATGAGCCATAAAAATGTCAATAAGACTATTAGACAGTAATAAGACTATTAGGAAATAATAAGACTATTAGACAATAATAAGACTATTAGACAGTAATAAGACTATTAGACAATAATAAGACTATTAGACAGTAATAAGACTATTAGGAAATAATAAGACTATTAGACAATAATAAGACTATTAGACAATAATAAGACTATTAGACAGTAATAAGACTATTAGACAGTAATAAGACTATTAGACAATAATAAGACTATTTGACAATAATACGACTATTAGACAGTAAAAAGACTATTAGGAAATAATAAGACTATTAGACAATAATAAGACTATTAGACAATAATAAGACTATTAGACAATAATAAGACTATTAGACAGTAATAAGACTATTAGGAAATAATAAGACTATTAGACAATAATACGACTATTAGACAGTAAAAAGACTTTTAGGAAATAATAAGACTATTAGACAATAATAAGACTATTAGACAATAATAAGACTATTAGACAATAATACGACTATTAGACAGTAAAAAGACTATTAGACAGTAATAAGACTATTAGACAATAATAAGACTATTAGACAATAATAAGACTATTAGACAGTAATAAGACTATTAGACAGTAATAAGACTATTAGACAAGAATAAGACTATTAGACAATCTTCTACAGATTCAAATTGTTTTCTGAGATTCTTTTGAACAAACAGAAAACATAAATAAATGAGATCATATTCAATTGTATTCTTATTTTATTTATTGCTATTACATTTTTTAACTAACTTATTAGTTTTTTTAATAATTCAAAATTAGATTTATTAATGTTGTGTACCTACCTAGTACAGGCGGTACAGACAGGACACGCACAACAAAGAAACACAATGCTGTTAAATGATCATCGTTATGGGGCCTGTGTTGCCCCTCTAGTGACATCAGGGCCACATGATATTTCTTGGGGGCAGTTTTTTTGACCTGGTGGGTTTCCCACGCTGAGTCACATGCAGGCTCACACTGGGTCCTGGTCGGCTGTGGACCTCATCAGTACTCCAGAGCCGGGTTCAGGGGTCGTCTCTAGCCGTCAGTTTGAATATAATCTCCGTGCGCTTTCCGCTCCGTTGTGTTGCGCCATCGTTCCGTCAGAGCTGGACTGATGCCAACGTAAAACATCTGGATCAGTCCAACCCTAACTCTGTCCTCCTCCTGTCATAACTACTTGTGTTCTCCTCCTGTGTGTGTGTGTGTGTGGTCCAGGCGGACGTGTGTGCGTGCTCTGATGTGCTTCTCTGTAAGCTGCCCGCCGTGCTGCGTTGCGTGGAGGCGCTGCCGGCGGCGGCGGAGGACCGATCCTCCTCCTCCTCCCCCCGCCACGCCTCGCCTTCGTGGTCGTCCTCGTCCTCGCCGCTGTCCACCGGCTTCCTGCTCTTCTACTGCGCCGCCATGGCGCTGCTCTACGGCCTCTACTGCTACCTGCTGCTCTAGAGGAGCAGCGCGGCGCCGTCGGACTCGCCGGACGATGAACTGCTCTACTTCTGACCTCACACAGCTGTGGGCTCAGACGATGCTCTGCAGTGTGTGTGTGTGTGTGTGTGTTTTCAGTGGCCTTTGAGCCGAGCAGAGTGTGTGTTGACGCTCCACCGCTGCACTGGTTGGATGTCTGAGCCGCGTAGAGCCTGCAGCACCTTTTAGAAACCGAATACACTACAGCACAGAGGAAGAGGAAGAGGAAGCACTACACTGATCACGACATGAGCGTAGCCCGGTTCAGAGGCGGGAGCTTTAACTGTCTGAGGCAGCTCTGCTCTCATTGGTTGAGACTAAATGGGCGGAGCTAAGGACCCTAATCCAAATTGACCAATGTGCATTCCCCTAACATCCACTTTGAGATGCGACCCCTTGATGGTGTATTATGTATTGTACACTGGACAAATGACAAATACTCCTATCTAAAACGCCAACATGCAGACTACGGTCCAGTTTCATTCTCAAAGATTAGTTTATTCGCCGTTTATGATGACGCTGAGATGGGAGAACAGTGTCAATCAATGGAAGCTGCTCAGTCAAAGCTGATTGGATGAGAAGAGCAGAACCATTCCTAGACGTCTTCGCTGACCAGCTTCCCGAACACGAGTACACAGATATGCTTTTTAGTGGATAGACGATCCCAAAAAAATCCCCAAAGTTCTAACTCCATATCTGAGAGAACTTTGAGACCATATTGATTCTTTAGCTCCCCACGTTTTAACTTGAGATGTTCAGCTCGACCTGAGAGACGTAAACCGCCCGGACGCAACTGTGAATGTCGTTTTTAGCCTTGAGACGACAGTGAGACATGTGACACGGTGCCTCTCACTGATTGGCTGCTCCTATTTTTATACGTCTGCTATGCTAACTGTGAGAAGCGAGGGGGGGGGGTGACCTGACCTGACCTCCCTCCCACACTTCATGTGTCCAAACGGTACAGCGCCCCCAGGAGGCGCGTGGTGTGAAGTCTGGTTCAACCAGCTGACTTCATGTTTGTATAAATGTAAACAGGCTATTAAATTATTCCTTTTTTTATTTATTAAATCTGTTCTATTTTGTTCTCCGAGGTGACGCGGCAGAGGCTTTGTGTGCTTTAAGTCACGCACACACAGGCAAATAGGATCAACGTTCAATTATTCCGAGTTCCAATCAGATTGCTTGTGTAGACGTGTTAGACGATGCTCTGCTGCTCCCCGCGTGGTTATGACGCTTATGGCACGGCGTGGGATATGAGAGCTTTCTGGATTCACACTGCAAAGCCCTTCATTCAGATCGTTACTGTTTTTACTTTCATTTGGGCCTCAAACCAGATTCAAACCAGAATGGGACATAAGAGCTTTCTATTAAAACTGATCTCGTAATTATTATTCATATCGGTTACAAAATGTTGGAGGTAAATTAAATCAAGAAATAACCTACAGTTAAAATTGTGGTGGTCCTTTCCCATTATTTCTCTTCAAATGTGAAACCAAAAGTTTTCAACATAAAATAAATTACGAAATCACATGAAGAAATTGTGTTAAATGTACAAGTCATAACTGAAATGTTCTGACTTTCATTTCATGCCCTCTTAGCCCGTTAGCTCACACTAGCTATAGCACCCACAATGCACCTGTGTTTCTGAAGCAACAGACTAGCTTCAGTTGCTAATAAACAAACTAGCTTCAGTTGCTAATGAACAAACGCAGAGCTGCTTGTGTTTGGTGTGACAGCTAATCTGTGGCTAACGAGCTGGTCGCCCAGAGAGAAAGTGAATTAGCTACTTAGCTTATGCGCTTCATTTTGAAGGCCAGTAATAAACCAACAAAGAAGTGAGCCGACATATTGTGCTGCAAGTGTGTACTGTGTTTATTTACAGTCGTACATTTACTCTCATTTAGTGATTAAAAATGACTAGCATCCTGGTTGCTCTAGTTAACAGAGGCTAGCCAAAGCTAATTGTTTACCAATGGAAGCTAACCGTTGAGCCTGCTTTAGAGGAAAAATAAAAGCATCTCTTGAAAGAAATGCCACAATTTAAAAAACTGACATTTAAATTGTTTATATTGTAGTTAAAACTCAAATAAAACTTCATATGAAAATGACTTTTCATATCAAGTTTAGTTTGAAAATGTTCACAAATAATTGGTATGTGTATATATATATTTTACACAATATATTCATGGGTACTTATTTCATGTATTTTTGTTTCTATAATAACATGTTGGGGCCCACACGTCAATGTGTTGAGCATCTAGTTTAATAAGGTGAAGCACGCTGGTCCAGGTCTCTGCTGCAGTCTGAAGGTCCACTGAAGTCTCCTGTCGCATGTCACGCTCTTTACTAGCCTGCTGTTTCAATTCAAAATGTATATTTTATAAATGAAGCTGGATTAAGCAACAACCAGTAATTCATTCACTGGTTTAGACAAAGCTCTATTCTTTAATATGTTAGCGGAACAGAAATACAGTTGTATTTTATATTTATATGACACCCTTGTATTATTGAGAATCTTTTTGGAGTTTATATAAATCTATATGTAAAGTTTTGTTCCCATCCCGCTGTAAAGACATGATTAAAAAAACAACTTTGACCGTGTGTGTGTGTGTGAGTGTCCGTCTGCTCGCCTGCTGATGTGCTTCTGTGTGTCGGTACCTGCAGCCCAAACCTCGGGGCCACTTACGTCAAAGGTTATTGAGTATTACAATAATTTATTTGGCTACTATTTTCAAGATAAATTAGATATTTTTTTCAACACTTAAGTAGATTAAACGATAAATCTGGGCATATTCCATATTTCTGTCAACAAATCCCATGTGCAGAACCAACAAATACATCTAGGATTACGTCATCGCTGCCATTAAACTCCATTGTTGTCCTGCTCTCAGGAATTATCTATTTATTACATTTGTAAATAACGGGTGCAAAGGAAATAAAATTGCACAATTTTAAACCGAGAAGCTCAGAAAACTCATTAAAAAAGTGTGTGGCGAAGAAGAGGGACCCGGATGTGCTGTAGTTTCTATAGTATAAGTGTAGGGGTGTGTTCCCCCCGCCAGCCACAGGGGGGCAGCAACGAGCTTAGAAAAGCCACCAATGTGTGTTTCCCAACAGCAGGTTTTGGTTTTACAATAGAAGAGGGGACGAGGCCCTCAGGTGGGTCTCTGGGTCCAGAGACAGGGTGGACACGTAACCGTAGGAGACGGACACGTTGGTGGTTGATGGGATTTGTAGTCAATAAGACGGATATAGAAAAACACCAGACTTACCAGTAATGTAGAGGAAGAAGATGCTGCACATCTCTCAGAACAGAGTCAGTGATATGAATTATAACTGATTTGACTTTAGCCTTAAAGTAATTTCACAATCCTGATGCAACGTGGTCCCACTGAGCCGGTGTGCAGGTACCTGACGTCCTCTGTGCTCTAACCCCCTCTAAAGCTTGTGTGCTCTGCAAACAGCAGGATCACCACGGTAACCTCCATTGGCCCGTGCTGCAGGTGAGTGTTGACCCCGAGGTCAGGGAGCGGGAGCCGGTGGGTTTGTATAGCGCACCACTCAATGAGGAGATCTGCCTCTCCACGTCTCTGGAGGCTTATAGGTTTGATCTAAGACGTTCTGGGTCATGTGTGTGAGCAAGGTCCTCTTGAGGGATCCAGAGGTCACTGAGGATCCAGGGGTCATCTCAGGAGGCCGCTTGAAATGAAACGTCTGAGGATCAACGGTAACGTAAAGGCTTCGCTGGTCACGGTGGAGCGACTTCAAACTAAGAATTCCCTCAACGAAGACGAACATGTCTCTACATTTGATCCTCAAGGTTCAAATACCTAAGAAGTTTAGTGTGAGACCCCGTGAGCTAAAGAACTACAAACCACTTAGAATGCTGTTACACACACTACCATTCAAAAGTTTGGAGTCACGTAGAAATTTCCTTATTTTTCAAAGCACAGTTTTTCCAATGAAGATACATGAAATGAATCATAAACTCTCTACATGTTAATGTGTAGATGACTATTCTCTGGTGTTAATGAAGTCTCTACAGAGGTGTATAGAGGCCCATCTCCAGTGTT
Source organism: Pseudoliparis swirei (assembly GCF_029220125.1). Lineage (NCBI taxonomy): Eukaryota > Metazoa > Chordata > Actinopteri > Perciformes > Liparidae > Pseudoliparis > Pseudoliparis swirei. The sequence goes on from NC_079408.1 coordinate 17,423,802, forward strand.
CTAGTGGTACATTGTGTTATCGCCTGAGAAGACCCTTTAAACCCTTGTGATGTGAGCGCAGCTGAAAACAGTTATGCTGGCGAAGCTATAAAACTGGTCTTCCTTTGAGCCACAATAAGAACATTAATATTTACAATAAACATCATTATTTATAACCTCGTCAATGTCTTGACTTTATTCTATATTCATGTTACAATTCATTTGATAAATTAAAGTGTGAGTTTTCATGGTGACCCCAAACCTTTGAGCGCTAGTGTAACTAAATCCACTCCAGAGGTTTGTATGTGAAGTCCTTGATACATTCTGGTCATCTGGAATGTTTCACTAAATGAAGTGAGAGCTTTTAAAGGGACTCAATCTCAGAAGCTATCAAATGCAAACGATGTCTCTGTTACAGTTTAACAGTTGTGGGAATAAAGAGATTTATCTCTCCGTCTGGTCTCGGGACAGATGGACTTTGATCTGTTTCTTTGTTCCGCTGCTGCAGAAATCACATTTTTAAAGGTGTGTGTGTGTGTCAACATGAAAGAAACAAGCTTCCACTCAAAGTGGAGCATCTCTGCCGATATGTAGATGTATCAGGACTACAGCTCCTCCATTCAGCACCCAGCTGCTGCGCTGAAGACGCTGTAGATGCTGCTGCGCTGCTGTTATTGGACGCGCTGCTTGCTCGTTTCTCGGGGAAGTACAAGTCCTATATAATAGGTTTCCTTCCCGCCGGAGGCTGTAAACACTGAACGCTGTGTGGATGTTTCTGATAGCCACTGAACATGGACGGATTAATTTGACTTTTAAAAAAAGTTTTACAAAAACAAAAACGATACCGGAGCTGAGCAGACAACATAACGCGAATTATATGACCATGACATGAATGACTTAAGCCTAGCATATACCGGCTATGGCGCATCGTGTCATATCATCATATCAATACAAAGTTAACTAGAATGGGCACTCGGTAGAGCGCATACCTTCGCATATCACTAGATTGGGCATTGAATTATGAACATGTTGGCATTAGTTGCATGCCAATTGGATAGAAATTGACCGTGCTATGGTAAAAAGAAGATTTTGACCTTTCCATGACCTTGACCTTTGACCCGATTGATCCCAAAATCTAATCAAATGGTCCCCGGATAATAACCAATCATCCCACCGAATTTCATGCGATTCGGTTTAATACTTTTTGTGTTATGCGAATAACACGCATACAAATAAATAAATAAATAAATCCACGGCGATCAAAACATAACCTCCCGCATTTTCAATGCGAAGGTAATAACAGCGACTTCACGCAGAGGCTCTGGCTTAGGGGCCCCCTGAGCTCATGGGCCCCTGGTGCCGGCAGGCTCGTTCGGTAATCCATCCCTCAGTAGGACTATTGGGGCCTTGTTACTGACATGAATGACTTAAGCCCAGCATATACCGGCTACGGCGCATCGTGTCATATCATCATATTCATATCAATACAATGTTAATCACAGCGACGTCACGCGCGGAGGCTCAGGCCCAGGGGCCCCCTGAGCTCATGGGCCCCTGGGCCTGGGCCCGGTAGGCCCGTTGGTTAATCCATCCCTGCCACTGAAGGAGCTGCTGTGTGAAGGAATGCCACGGAGCATGTCTTAGAGATGAGTTAACCCCTCGCCGCCTGGTTGAGAGGAGACAACCCGATCCCACAGGGACCAGGACCCAGCCACCAGGGGGCGCATGAGGGGCTCTGTGGGAACGTTTAGCCTAGCTTAGCATAACCGTGTCTGTACATTCATCCACTGGAGGAACAGCTGAGGAGCAATTCAGGGTTCAGAGTCTTTGCCCAAGGGCACGTCGACAGTCTGTTTATGTATCAAACGTGTGTCCTCTTACCTGTCACTCTTGTCCCTTCCCAGGATTCCTTGTGGTCCCCTCAACTCATCATGGAGGACGAGGGTCTGAGTCGTCTGGCCCAGACCGTCCAGGTGTTGGTCCACCTGGCCGACGGGACCCCGGACCGGAACCGCGTGGGTCAGCTGGCTCCACTGGACGCGAGCACAGCGTAGAGATGTCACCGTATCTCACCAGAACATGCTCATCACATTCAGTGTCCACAGATCAAAATACATGGGACCAAATAAAAAGAGTGTAAATGACTTCAGAGCTTTGTCTTTGTTCGTGACTCGTGGTAGATTTAAAGAACCCTTAAAGGGAGAGGACAACCGGCTGGAGCCAGATCCTGGTTAGCGTAGCTTAGCATAAAGACTGCAAGCAGATGGAGAGAGTTAGCATTTAATAACACATCACGTCAGATAATAAAATAACGTTTTAAATTGACAGACGTCATCATGGCCGAGCATAACGCACCCGAGTCTCTAACGGTTTACAGTCAAACTGCATTGTGGGTAATGTAGGAGCTATGACCAGAAGAATGCTGTGGAATGGAACATCTGGTTGCTGATGCAGCCGCTCCTCTTTGGGCTCCCATCACAACACTGATGTCTGAACTCATAAGCAGGGAGAAACACACTGCTCCAGGTGGAAAACAGAGGCACTTGAACGCACCACAGGAAGGAGGCGTGCTGTGAACCAGGAGATGGCGGAGCAGCCGTCACCCACTTGAACAGGAAGTCAGTTTAACAGAAGCACGTCTTCTCTAGAAGCTCTTCGGCATGAAGCCGCGCAGGCCGAAGCTTTCAGAACACCCAACTCATCACTCCGGACACCTGAAGAACATCTGGACCGGTCTGCAGACACGACGTCCTGGAGAAGGAACTGGACCTTCACCGGTACGATGGCTTTGATAGTTGTTCTTTAGACATCGTTCCAGTCAAACAGGAACACGTCAACATGATCGTGGAGTTTATTTATAAAACATATTCTCATGCAAATCTCTTCAAAGTCAATAAAAATACAATAAAGTAAAAAAAATGCTTTAGAAATCTAATAAAAACCTCAGAGATCAATTATCTGGTGATTATTCTGTAGATGGCATTACCCTGACATGCTGACCCACTCTACCTGACCCACTCTACCTGACCCACCGTACCTGACCCACCGTACCTGACCCACTCTACCTGACCCACTCTACCTGACCCACCCTACCTGACCCACTCTACCTGACCCACCTGACCCACCCTGACCCACCTGACCCACCCTACCTGACCCACCTGACCCACCCTACCTGACCCACCGCATTGACCCACTCTACCTGACCCACCCTACCTGACCCACCTGCACTCTACCTGACCCACCGTACCTGACCCACCTACCTGACCCACTCTACCTGACCCACTCTACCTGACCCACCACCTGACCCACTCTACCTGACCCACCGTACCTGACCCACTCTACCTGACCCACCCTACCTGACCCACTCTACCTGACCCACCCTACCTGACCCACTCTACCTGACCCACCTGACCACCACTACCTGACCTGACCCACTCTACCTGACCCACCTACCTGACCCACTCTACCTGACCCACCGCACCTGACCCACTCTACCTGACCCACCGTACCTGACCCACCGTACCTGACCCACTCTACCTGACCCACCGTACCTGACCCACTCTACCTGACCCACTCTACCTGACCCACTCTACCTGACCCACTCTACCTGACCCACTCTACCTGACCCACCCTACCTGACCCACTCTACCTGACCCACCCTACCTGACCCACTCTACCTGACCCACCGTACCTGACCCACTCTACCTGACCCACTCTACCTGACCCACTCTACCTGACCCACTCTACCTGACCCACCCTACCTGACCCACCGTACCTGACCCACCGTACCTGACCCACTCTACCTGACCACCCTACCCAGGGATGAATTAATGAACGGGCCTACCGGGCCCAGGGGTCCATGAGCTCAGGGAGCCCCTAAGCCAGAGCCTCCGCGCGTGACGTCGCTGTTATTACCTTCGCATTGAAAATGCCGGAAGGTTATGTTTTGATCGCCGTGTATTTATTTATTTATTGTCAGTAACAAGGCCCCAATAGTCCTACTCAGGGATGGATTACCGAACGAGCCTACCGGCACCAGGGGCCCATGAGCTCAGGGGGCCCCTAAGCCAGAGCCTCTGCGTGAAGTCGCTTTTATTACCTTCGCATTGAAAATGCCGGAAGGTTATGTTTTGATCGCCGTGTATTTATTTATTTGTATGCGTGTTATTCGCAAAACTCAAAAAGTATTGAACCGAATCGCATGAAATTTGGTGGGATGATTGTTTATTATCCGGGGACCAGTTGATTAGATTTTGGGATCGATCGGGTCAAAGGTCATGAACAGGTCAAAATCTTTCGCAGAACTCAAAAAGTATTGAAGAATCGCATGAAATTTGGTGGGATGATTGTTTATTATCCGGGGACCAGTTGATTAGATTTTGGGATCGATCGGGTCAAAGGTCAAGGTCAAAGGTCATGAACAGGTCAAAATGTTCTTGAATCGCATGAAATTTGGTGGGATGATTGGTTATTATCCGGGGACCATTTGATTAGATTTTGGGATCAATCGGGTCAAAGGTCAAGGTCATGGAAAGGTCAAACTCTTTTTTTACCATAGCACGATACATTGTTGTCCAATTGGCATGCAACTAATGCCAAAATGTTCATAATTCAATGCCCAATCTTGTGATATGCGAAGGTATGCGCTCTACCGAGTGCCCATTCTAGTTAACTTTGTATTGATATGATGATATGACACGATGCGCCATAGCCGGTATATGCTAGGCTTAAGTCATTCATGTCATTAACAGGGCCCCAAAAGTCCTACTGAAAAACTAAAGAATAGCCTAAACATTCACTTTGAAGATGTCACAAGAAAGAAACCATCATGATACCTTTCAAGTGACTGTTTATCCCCTCAGTTTATCTATAGGACTTTAGAGGGGCTGAGTACTCCATGCAATATGGGCCCTTCAACTCTGTAGGGAGAAATCCAAAAAGCGAGTGCAAAACAATAGCATTAGAGCTGTCTAAGCACCCCCCCAACACACACACATGTGCTGTTTTTGTAGCATTTCTGTAAAGTTGTTCTTCATGAAGACCCCATTGTGATGTTATCCACCCCTGATCTGTCTGAATGGAGCCCCTCAATCATAACACATCATAACATTTCACTGTATGCTCCTTTAAATATGTTTTACTGGTAGGCCTTAACTGGGACAAGTGAGATTCCTTACATGAGCTTAAAAAAAGTATTTTGAAGTTTATAGAAAAAAAAAATCTCGCGCTAAAAAAATTAACGGCATTAAAATGGGTTTGCGTTAACACCGTTAATAACGCGTTTAACTGACAGCACTAGTTACAACTATCGAATATTTAAAGTTAGTAAACTGGAGACAGGCAAGTTCACGATAAGGTCAATCAATCTCGAGAAGAGCACAAGCAAAATGGAATTATTTTTATTTTTTTTGCGGGGGAGGCCTTGACACGTCCAGGCCCAGGGGCCCGTGGTTTCTTAATCCGTCCATGACCCTACCTGACCACTCTACCTGACCCACCTACCTGACCCACTGGTGTCCCAGATGCTGCATTCCCCTCGCAGCCTTCAGCTCTATTGTGAATAATTAATGTTGCTGTGGAAGTTTTATAAATGTCACAAGTTCCAGTTTTGTTTTGGGGAGCAAAGAAGCAGAACCATCCAACTTGATTCCGATGTTATGCATCATCACTCTCGGCCGGGAAGAAGAGAGCAGCCTCCCTTTTCATAATCAGCTCTGGCGTTGATCACAAGTCAATTAGCAGCATGGCCTAATTGACTATCATCTGAACTGCTCCACCCCGCTGCGCCTTGGAGGGCCGTCTGCTGCCGGCTTATCGTCTCGCTTCCTGATAACACACGTGCTGAACCAACGCTCGCATTTGTGCATGGAAATGTTGCCGGTACAATTCCGGTCACGTCCGAGCAGATGCCCCCGCGAGGCCCACCGCTAACTGGCTGAAGAGGCAGCCTGACATTTATGGGATGTAATTGAAGAAGCGTATGAACCCCCGCGCTCCAGAGATGGCTATCAGCCAGCAGCAGATCCGTCCGGCTCCATCAGCCGGCGCCGAGGAAGAGACGAGAAGGGGACAGTCGAGGCTCCGAGTCCGCCTCCACACTGAGATCCACTTGGTCTGAGTCCGTGTGCTGGGACTCACGTCTGTGGCTCTGTGACCATCAACTGCTCCACAACGTATGGACACGTTCACAGGCTCACGCTAATGATGAACATCTGATCTTTACAAACAGGGGAGGTGTAATCACGCCCCCCACCTCCACCCCAAAGGCACCACCAGGCCTTTACTCACCCACTGTTATTGAAATCACACAGAAAAGTTACATCTATGCAATTCAAATCAATTTGGGAGTTGTTCCTGATCCGATGTGAGGTCAAAGGTCAGGGATGTCGTATGTGTACAGATTGTAAAGCCCTCTGAGGGGAGTTTGTAATTTGGGGCTATACAAAATACATTGAATTAATTTACAAACAAAGTGCAACAACATTTTGGAATTTGGGGGCACTTTATTAAAAATTAAAAGTGTACCTTTAAAAAATAATAGGTTTTCACGACTAAACAATAATATTGTAAGACTACATAATGAAAACAGACCTGGGTCCAAGGACTTTTTTTCTCAATATTACATAATTTCTTAACTTCACTTTTTAAAAAGAAACTTGCATTCGATACATACCTGTATTATACATGAAACAGAACCATCTCAGCTATCTCTACAATGAAGCACCATCGTCTTGAGGCACACTGTAAAGAGCCAACTGGGCCCCAAAGCTAGAAAGTTGAAGTCCGATTTATTCAACTCTTCAAATCTCTTGTGAAAACATACATTTACTCATGTGGACGAAGGGTTTGGTGCTGGAAATTGGTTTACCAAAGCCTTTAGGTTCACAAAAGTTGTGTAATATATGAATAAAATTTGTAATGAATATCTAAAACCACATTTTGTGATATCGTATTTTGAGTAAAAGTATTTTCTATCACTCTTTTACCAAATGTGAGAGAAACTGAGAAACTACACCCTGGAGATGCTGCTATATGCTGCTGGGGGACGTCTTAGGATACACTGAGCACCTCTCTCCTCTTCTCTCTCTCCTTATGGATGATCACACATTACTAACTCGGCTTCCTCTCCGGAGGCCATGTGACTCCCCGTCTCATCGGGTCCATTGGACCTGCTGGGTCTGAAGCCTCCTGCCACGGCCCTGCTGGTGGAAATATGAAGCAAATATGGATGTTTAGCCGATTCCCTCAGAGGTATCACAACTAACTAGTACACGCCAACTAGTGAAATTAATTTGATTAAGTGGCATTGTGCCACCCAGAGTTGAGTTTAAAACATCAAAAGTAGAAGAAATTGTTTTACTTTAGTGGCAAAATAATGAAAAAGATGACCTTTGAGAAAATGTTTAAACAGAAAATAAAAGACTGGTAATAGATAAATAAATGTATATAGAACTACTGGCAACAATACTTCAGTGTCTAAAACACACTCCTGCTCCGTCACTGACGTAAAACCATTTCACTTTGATCACGCAAAATAATTACAGAAATATGAAACAAGCACTTACTGCTGACTTTTCTGTTGTGAGCTCCTCATTTAAATATGGGTGGGAGAAAACTCACTCGACTTCTCAAGCATTTTGAAACAACCATTCACCTCTGGTCATAAAAAATTGTCAATTTTGCAGCCCTTGAACATCCTTTCTGGGTCAAACGTGCTGCTTGCAGAATGAACACAGTGCAGCGGCCCGAGGCCAGACATCAAAGCATTAGAGGAGGAGAGCGTGACGCCTGCGCACGGAGACACGATTCATAGACAGGAAATGTTTTTATTAGAAACATTCTGGTGGCAAAAACATGTACAAATTCCATCCACCAAAAAGTGACCATGTCGAAACACTGATCATGTGTCACTGGGCTTCCAACCAACCTCGATCACAGAGCCCATCGAAATGCAGAAACAGCCTGAGACTTCAAATTCACAGAAGCCCCTTTCCCCTCACCTGCTTTACTTCCTAGTTCCTAGTTCCTAGTTCTCTCAGCAACTGCAGTGACTCGGCGTCTGTGGCCATCACTGGCTGCAGCTCACTGTCCTCACTTAGGGTGTGGCTTCCCCCGAGGATGGCAAGGGCGGTACGGGTGAGGCCTGAAGTTTGTTCCCCGAGGATGGTGAGGGGGGCATGGATGAGGCCTGAAGTTTACTCCCCGAGGAAGGTGAGGGGGGTACGGATGAGGCCTAAAGTTTACTCCCCGAGGAGGGTGATGGGGGTACGGGTGAGGCATGAAGTGTATCCCCCGAGGAAGATGAGGAGGGTATGGATGAGGCATGAAGTGTATCCCCCGAGGAAGGTGAGGAGGGTATGGATGAGGCATGAAGTGTGTCCCCCTCCTCCACCTTGTCCAAGGACCATCAGCTTGGAAAGGAGGATGGAATCTGGAACCTTGACCTGGAAGGAAAAGACAACTAGAAGTGGTTTTCTATTGGACCATCTGCTGAGCCAAGGTTGTGGGCATCATAGACATTTTCTTATTAATTGTACAAGAATCCCAAAACTAGAAAGGTGCACACATAGAAAAAGAGATGCATCTGGAGGACTATGGCATTCTATACGAGGAAATAATATACTATGACATAATATAGTGATCAGGACTAGAGAACAAGTAGAACAACCCCAGGTTTCTCTTTAGCACTGTAGCTGACAGAGAGTCACAGCTCTGTGGAGCCGAGTATTCCTATAGACCTCAGTGGTAATGACTTTATGATCTTCTTTAATGAAAAGATTTTAACTATTAGAGGCAAGGTTAATAATTTCTTGCCCTCAACCAGTGATCTGTCCTCAAGTGGAATGGCCTTGGAAACCGCTGTATGCCCTGGTGTTATCTGGATGGCTTTTCTCCATCAACCGAGACCAACTGTCTTCAATGGTTTCTACTTTCAGTTTACTTGTATAGCCTATTTTCACAAATTACAAATTTGTCTCAGAGTGCTTTACAATCTCTACATAAAGACATCCCTGTCCCAGAACCTAACACGTCTACCTGTCTCCTGGACCCCGTCTACCTGTCTCCTGGACTATCCCGATGAGGCTGCTTAGAGACGCTTTGCCTTTAATTGGCAGCTCTCTATTAGATATTATCAATGTGTCTTTGCCAACAGGCCATGTACCACATTCCTTTAAAAGTAGCTGTAATTAAACATCTCATGAAGAAGCCCACTAATTACAAATGACCTCTTAATGGCAGCAGATAAAGGACTCCTCTCTGTCCTGGTCTTGTTAGACCTTAGTGCTGCATTCGACACCATTGACCATGACATCCTGTTACAGAGACTGGAGCAGTCGATTGGCATTTCAGGCACGGCACTAATTTGGTTTAAATCCTATTTATCAGATCGATCTCAGTTTGTATTTGTAAACGATGACACCTCGATAACCACCAACGTTAGTCACGGAGTTCCACAAGGTTCTGTGCTTGGACCAATTTTATTTACCTTATACATGCTTCCTTTGGGCAATATTATCAGGAAACACTCCATAAACTTTCATTGTTATGCAGAAGATACTCAACTATATCTATCGATAAAACCAGAGGAGAGCAACCAACTCGGTAAAATTCAAACATGTCTTAAAGACGTAAAAACATGGATGACCTGCAACTTCTTGATGTTAAACTCAGACAAAACCGAAGTAATTTTACTCGGCCCTGAGCACCTCAGAGATCAATTATCTGGTGATGTGGATTCTGTAGACGGCATTGCCCTGGCATCCAACACCACTGTAAAGAATCTCGGCGTTATCTTTGATTGGGACTTGTCCTTTAACTCCCACGTAAAGCAAATCTCAAGGACTGCATTCTTTCATCTATGTAATATTTCAAAAATCAGGCACATCTTGTCTCAAAAAGATGCAGAAAAATTGGTTCACGCGTTCGTTACTTCGAGACTGGATTACTGCAACTCCTTATTATCAGGCTGCTCTAATAAATCTCTTAGGTCCCTCCAGTTGATCCAGAATGCTGCAGCTCGTATTCTCACTAAAACTAAAAAAAGAGATCCCATCACTCCTGCACTAGCTGCTCTGCACTGGCTCCCAGTACAATCAAGAATCACTTTTAAAATTCTTCTCTTAACCTACAAAGCCTTGATTGGTGATGCACCATAATATCTTAGGAGCTTGTAGTACCATATTGCCCCACTAGAGAGCTGCGCTCACTAAATGCGGGGCGACTTGAGTCCTAAAAAGTAGGATCGGACCCAGAGCCTTCAGTTATCAAGCTCCTCTTTTATGGAACCAGCTTCCACATTCAGTCAGGGAGGCAGACACTCCTCTTCGATAGTGCTTATAGTTAGGGCTGAATCAGGTTGACCTCCGGCATTCACTGGGGCATTTTGCAGCCGAGTGTGAAGCGGCGGGGACCTCCAAATCTGAGGCCATTGTGCTCTGCCGGAAACCGGTGGATTGCTCCTCCAGGTGGGGACAGAGTGCCTGACCCAAGCGAAGGAGTTCAAGTATCTCGGGGTCTTGTTCCCGAGTGAGGAGAAGATGGAGAGAGATCGACAGGCGGATCGGTGCGGCTGCAGCAGTAAAACATGCGCTGCACCGGACCGTCTTGGTGAACAGGAGCTGAGCCGAAAGGAGAAACTCAAGTTACTGGTCGGTCTACATTCCAACCCTCACCTATGGTCACAAACTCTGGGTCTTGACCAAAAGAACGAGGTTGCAGATATAAGGGGACACAATGAGTTTCCTCCATAGGGGCTCAGCCTTAGAGATAGGGTAAGGAGACGAGTTTCCTCTGTAAAGGGGCTTGGGCTCAGAGACAGGGTAAGGAGCTCGGACATCAGGAGGGAGCTGAGGTGGTTCGGGCATCTAACCACCAGATCCTTATTTCCTCCCTTCAGGACGTGGGTATTTCAGGCAGTGCACTCTTCCTTTTCTCATCCTACCTCAACGAACGCACTAATCAGGTAACTTGGAGTTGATCTGTGTCTTTACCTTGCCCTCTCACTACCTCTAGGCTCTGTCCTGGGTCCCCTCCTCTTCTCTCTGTGTACAGCAATTCTCTCGGCTGCATTATTCGCTTGCATGGCTTTTCCTACCATAGCTATGCTGATGACACCCAACTGGTCCGGGTAACGGCGCCAATCTCTGCCTGTCTGACTGGCATCTGGCAACGGTTTAGGGTTGGGTTAGCAAACAGTTGGGCAAACCCAACGAGCTCCTCATGGAGGAACGAGCTCCTTAGTGGTGGAACGAGCTCCTCATGGTGGAACGAGCTCCTCATGGAGGAACGAGCTCCTCATGGAGGAACGAGGTCCTCATGGAGGAACGAGCTCCTCATGGTGGAACGAGCTCCTCATGGAGGAACGAGCTCCTCATGGTGGAACGAGCTCCTCATGGTGGAACGATCTCCTCATGGAGGAACGAGCTCCTCATGGAGGAACGAGCTCCTCATGGAGGAACGAGCTCCTCATGGTGGAACGAGCTCCTCATGGTGGAACGAGCTCCTCGGTGGAGGAACGAGCTCCTCGGTGGAGGAACGAGCTCCTCATGGAGGAACGATCTCCTCATGGTGGAACGAGCTCCTCATGGTGGAACGAGCTCCTCATGGAGGAACGAGCTCCTTAGTGGTGGAACGAGCTCCTCATGGAGGAACGATCTCCTCATGGAGGAACGATCTCCTCATGGAGGAACGAGCTCCTCATGGTGGAACGAGCTCCTCATGGAGGAACGAGCTCCTCATGGTGGAACGAGCTCCTCATGGTGGAACGAGCTCCTCATGGAGGAACGAGCTCCTTAGTGGTGGAACGAGCTCCTCATGGAGGAACGAGCTCCTCATGGAGGAACGATCTCCTCATGGAGGAACGAGCTCCTCATGGTGGAACGAGCTCCTTAGTGGTGGAACGAGCTCCTCATGGAGGAACGAGCTCCTCATGGTGGAACGAGCTCCTCATGGAGGAACGATCTCCTCATGGAGGAACGAGCTCCTCATGGAGGAACGATCTCCTCATGGAGGAACGAGCTCCTCATGGTGGAACAATCTCCTCATGGAGGAACGAGCTCCTCATGGTGGAACGAGCTCCTCATGGAGGAACGAGCTCCTCATGGAGGAACGAGCTCCTCATGGAGGAACGATCTCCTCATGGAGGAACGAGCTCCTTAGTGGTGGAACGAGCTCCTCATGGAGGAACGAGCTCCTCATGGAGGAACGAGCTCCTTAGTGGTGGAACGATCTCCTCATGGAGGAACGAGCTCCTTAGTGGTGGAACGAGCTCCTCATGGTGGAACGAGCTCCTCATGGAGGAACGAGCTCCTCGGTGGAGGAACGATCTCCTCATGGTGGAACGAGCTCCTCAGTGGTGGAACGAGCTCCTCATGGAGGAACGAGCTCCTTAGTGGTGGAACGAGCTCCTCATGGTGGAACGAGCTCCTCATGGAGGAACGATCTCCTCATGGAGGAACGAGCTCCTCATGGAGGAACGAGCTCCTCATGGTGGAACGAGCTCCTCATGGAGGAACGAGCTCCTCATGGTGGAACGAGCTCCTCATGGAGGAACGAGCTCCTTAGTGGTGGAACGAGCTCCTCATGGTGGAACGAGCTCCTCATGGAGGAACGAGGTCCTCATGGAGGAACGAGCTCCTCATGGTGGAACGAGCTCCTCATGGAGGAACGAGCTCCTCATGGTGGAACGAGCTCCTCATGGTGGAACGATCTCCTCATGGAGGAACGAGCTCCTCATGGAGGAACGAGCTCCTCATGGAGGAACGAGCTCCTCATGGTGGAACGAGCTCCTCATGGTGGAACGAGCTCCTCGGTGGAGGAACGAGCTCCTCGGTGGAGGAACGAGCTCCTCATGGAGGAACGATCTCCTCATGGTGGAACGAGCTCCTCATGGAGGAACGAGCTCCTTAGTGGTGGAACGAGCTCCTCATGGAGGAACGATCTCCTCATGGAGGAACGATCTCCTCATGGAGGAACGAGCTCCTCATGGAGGAACGAGCTCCTCATGGTGGAACGAGCTCCTCATGGAGGAACGAGCTCCTCATGGTGGAACGAGCTCCTCATGGAGGAACGAGCTCCTTAGTGGTGGAACGAGCTCCTCATGGAGGAACGAGCTCCTCATGGAGGAACGATCTCCTCATGGAGGAACGAGCTCCTTAGTGGTGGAACGAGCTCCTTAGTGGTGGAACGAGCTCCTCATGGAGGAACGAGCTCCTCATGGTGGAACGAGCTCCTCATGGAGGAACGATCTCCTCATGGAGGAACGAGCTCCTCATGGAGGAACGAGCTCCTCATGGTGGAACGATCTCCTCATGGAGGAACGATCTCCTCATGGAGGAACGAGCTCCTCATGGTGGAACGAGCTCCTCATGGAGGAACGAGCTCCTCATGGAGGAACGAGCTCCTCATGGAGGAACGATCTCCTCATGGAGGAACGAGCTCCTCATGGTGGAACGAGCTCCTCATGGAGGAACGAGCTCCTCATGGAGGAACGAGCTCCTTAGTGGTGGAACGAGCTCCTCATGGAGGAACGAGCTCCTTAGTGGTGGGCAGGCTCCTCATGGTGGAACGAGCTCCTCATGGAGGAACGAGCTCTCATGGAGGAACGATCTCCTCATGGTGGAACGAGCTCCTCAGTGGTGGAACGAGCTCCTCATGGAGGAACGAGCTCCTTAGTGGTGGAACGAGCTCCTCATGGTGGAACGAGCTCCTCATGGAGGAACGATCTCCTCATGGAGGAACGAGCTCCTCATGGAGGAACGAGCTCCTCATGGTGGAACGAGCTCCTCATGGTGGAACGAGCTCCTCATGGAGGAACGAGCTCCTTAGTGGTGGAACGAGCTCCTCATGGAGGAACAAGCTCCTCATGGAGGAACGAGCTCCTCATGGTGGAACGAGCTCCTCATGGTGGAACGAGCTCCTCATGGAGGAACGAGCTCCTCATGGTGGAACGATCTCCTCATGGAGGAACGAGCTCCTCATGGTGGAACGAGCTCCTCATGGTGGAACGAGCTCCTCATGGTGGAACGAGCTCCTCATGGTGGAAGGAGCTCCTCATGGTGGAACGAGCTCCTCATGGAGGAACAAGCTCCTCATGGTGGAACGAGCTCCTCATGGAGGAACGAGCTCCTCATGGTGGAACGAGCTCCTCATGGTGGAACGAGCTCCTCATGGAGGAACGAGCTCCTTAGTGGTGGAACGAGCTCCTTAGTGGTGGAACGAGCTCCTCATGGAGGAACGAGCTCCTCATGGTGGAACGAGCTCCTCATGGAGGAACGATCTCCTCATGGAGGAACGAGCTCCTCATGGAGGAACGAGCTCCTCATGGAGGAACGATCTCCTCATGGAGGAACGAGCTCCTCATGGTGGAACGATCTCCTCATGGAGGAACGAGCTCCTCATGGAGGAACGAGCTCCTCATGGTGGAACGAGCTCCTCATGGAGGAACGAGCTCCTCATGGAGGAACGATCTCCTCATGGAGGAACGAGCTCCTTAGTGGTGGAACGAGCTCCTCATGGAGGAACGAGCTCCTCATGGAGGAACGAGCTCCTTAGTGGTGGAACGATCTCCTCATGGAGGAACGAGCTCCTTAGTGGTGGAACGAGCTCCTCATGGTGGAACGAGCTCCTCATGGAGGAACGATCTCCTCATGGAGGAACGAGCTACTCATGGAGGAACGAGCTCCTCATGGAGGAACGAGCTCCTTAGTGGTGGAACGAGCTCCTCATGGAGGAACGAGCTCCTCATGGAGGAACGAGCTCCTTAGTGGTGGAATGAGCTCCTCATGGAGGAACGAGCTCCTCATGGTGGAACGAGCTCCTCATGGAGGAACGAGCTCCTTAGTGGTGGAACGAGCTCCTCATGGAGGAACAAGCTCCTCATGGTGGAACGAGCTCCTCATGGAGGAAGAAGCTCCTCACTGACATCAGAACAGCAGAAAGTCTCTACATCTTCCGCCGGAAACTAAAAATATGTTTTTTCCAACTATACCTTAAATAAAAACAGATTAGCACTTCAGTGGCACTTAAATGGCTCTTTCTTATGGTACTTTTGTAGTTCGACTTTCTTGATGTTACTTTCTGGATTCTTGTTGTTCCGAGTTTGTACTCTTGGTTGAATGCACTTAATGTAAGTCACTTTGGATAAAAGCGTCTGCTAAATGACACGTAATGTAATTCGGATGCCTCCTGGACGCCTCGCTTTAGAGGTTTTCCAGGCACGTCCAACTGGGAGGAGACCCCAAGGAAGACCCAGGACACTCTGGAGGGATTACATCTCCCGGCTGGCCTGTGAACGCCTCGGCATCCCCCAGAATGAGCTGGAAAGTGTTGCGGGTGAGAGGGAAGTCTGGGTCATCCTGCTGGGTCAGCTGCCCCCAAAACCCGACCCCGGATTAAAATGGATGGATGAATTGAATTAGACAAATAACATACAGACGTCATGTGACCAGAATGAACAGGATCTGTCAGCAACAGAGGTAGAGAAGTCACAGCAGAGCCATATCGCCACAGAGTGCTGCCCACACTCACCGGCCAGTCTCCAGTTCCCATTAGCAGGAACACGTCGACCTGGAGGACGACGAGGCTGCGCAGGGAGGTGAGGACGAGCATCCGGCTGCCTGCCGAGTACAGCTGGAACATACAGAAGTACAGGAGAACAATGTTAGGCTCAGTCTTAATAATCACCTGGTTGTCATCAGAAAAGACTTCAACAATGACTCAATAATAAGCTTTATGTTTGACTTGTTTACGTCAGAGAGGGATGAGCTCAATTAAAGTGAAATCATTCTAAATCGTGAACTTTGAACGTGGATTACTTTTTGAATCCGTTTGAACTAAAGAATGAGCTAGATCTTGTAAAGTGTGAACTTGCAAAA
This sequence comes from Pseudoliparis swirei, assembly GCF_029220125.1. Lineage (NCBI taxonomy): Eukaryota > Metazoa > Chordata > Actinopteri > Perciformes > Liparidae > Pseudoliparis > Pseudoliparis swirei. The sequence goes on from NC_079408.1 coordinate 17,439,656, forward strand.
CACTGGGAACAAATATATAATTCTGCCATTTCACGCTGAATTAGAAAAAGTGAAAGTTTCTCAGCTCCATTAATTTCTAACCATGGAGCTGCCTGCCGCCTCCTGCAGTCCACCAGTATCATTTGGTAGAAGCTCCGTGGAAGTTTAAGAGTAAAGTCACTTTTCTTCAGTGACTGTCCAACATTTACCAGAAGAACTATGACCGCAATACCTGACGTCCCACGAGGAGGAGGCCCTCAGGGAAGACGAAGCACTTCCCAAATGTTTTCAACCCTGTGTCTCAACCAGGAAGTAAAGACGATACAAGTCGAAGGGTTAGAGCCCTTTCCCCCGTTAACGGCTGGTAGGCGAGCGGTTTCCTATCAAATCTCCAAATGAGAGATTCCATATTTGTGCTTTTAATCTGAGCTCTGGTCACTGAAGATTTACTTCTGTTCACAAATCAGGCTTTAGCATTTAGCCGTTAGCCAAATGAAACCACAAAACCCTGATTTACTGCCTGTAAATGACATTTAAAGATGTTTTTCCTCAACTTTTATTTGGATTATCAAGTAATTAATATTTTATTTAGAAATCAAGTTTCCTGGGGGGGAAAGTAAAAATTTGAGATGATGATTTTTTCACCACTGACACACCCCACCAACACAACCAACGCTCATTTAGTTCCCTGTAACGCAGCTTGAGGAGCGAACATAAGGAAACAACAAACACAACATATAACAGGAAGGCAGCACAGCAGATGATGAATGTGCATGAGTAAATGATAACATGCAACACACACACAGACTGGACGCGAGCGAGGAAGTCAAAACAACAACATAGAAACAGGAAGCAGAGCAGCAGATGCAATGTGGTTGTGGTAGAAATACATAACACTACAACACAGACTCCTGGACAGATGCTGCAATAAAACATTAACATAAATCACCCAACTATAACAGTGTTACACCGTTGCTAGTCTTTGCACTATTGTTGTTAGTTCATTTCATTCTGATTGATTCTATTTGTATATTTTGATGTTTCATGTTGTTTATTATTACTTTACTTTATAAATGCTGCTGGAGTGAAAAAAGCAGCAGTGGAATGACAAAAGAGTAATATGAAAATAAACTAAACGGATGATAAAATTCAAACGGCAGCTGATAAATCAGAGCGGGACCCGTCCACTGGTCTCTCTGGCTGATTGAGGGCTCATTATTATCTATTGTGGGCTGTCCAGCAGGCGAAGGCTCTGAATGAGGGCTGGATTCTGTTCTGATGCAATCAGTGGGCCGACGGGTCTGATTGAAGTACAGCGATAACACACATCAAATGCTTGGAGGGGAAACAGCAGACTCGGGGCTTGTGGGACTTTTATAGGTACCAGAAGTGCTTTCCACGCAGGGCGTGTTGATAAAAAATGCCTTGCGCTTCAAAAATATATCGAATTCCCATTTCACAAATGTTTAGAGATAATGAAAACGTGTCGCCGTGGTTCAGCTTCATTGAGCGGCAGCGTAACAAGTCTGTATTGGTGGAAGCCATCTGGAGGATTTGATGTCTCCAGATATATAAAACCAATCAGCGGTTTATTAGCGTCAACCACGAGAGGCACTGAAGCTCCACCTCCTACATGGGAGCCAACACGCCTTCAGCCTCCAGCCAGAAGACGCTCCACCACCCGGGAGAGAGCTTTGGTGAACTTTGACGCACTAATTTGTAGTCATTGTAACCGATTGGCTACGAGCGCTTTTGCTCTTTGAATAACAATCTTCTAAATAACTTGAGTACCAATTCTGAGAACCAGCCAGTGCAGGCTATCGGGACTAGTCCCTGACACACAGCTGGCGCTCCCTCAATCCCCAAGCAGACACAAGCCTCATCAAGACCTTTCATTTGGTCTTCAAGAGAACAAACAACAACTCTGGAGCTCCATCAGCAGTCAGGATTCCAGTCACCTGTCGAGTGAATTCTAAGTGAATCTTGAAATGTTGCAAGAGAAAGTGTTTCCATCTCCTGGTTTGGGAGAGAATACACTTTGTAAAGCGTAGTTTGGGCCTGTGGCCAACAGGTGGCTGTGATCGGCCAGACAACAGAGCAGAAGATGTAGAGCTCTTCTGAAATGGGGTCATCCAGGTCAGAGGTTCTCTGCACCAGAGGTTCTCTACCCCAAGTCAGAGGTTCTATGCCCCAAGCCAGAGGTTCTCTACTCCAAGCCAGAGGTTCTATGCCCCAAGTCAGAGGTTCTCTACTCCAAGCCAGAGGTTCTCTACCCCAGGTCAGAGGTTCTCTACTCCACCCAGTTCTACCAGTAACCAGGCCAGTTACAGGTTGGCCAATCACAGCGTCTCTTCAGAACGCTGCTGCAGGTTCTGCTCCATCAGGACCCGAACCACCCATAACAGCACAAGCCTCCACTCCGGGCACTGTGCACATGTATTCTAAAAGATGATAGGTGGCATAACGCAGCCACACACACACACACACAGAGAGAGAATTCCTGCTACCGACTACGCCACTGCTCTGTTGAGACTCCGCCCACTCCTCTCTACCGCCATCTGCCTGATGGATCGTGGAGGTCTCCATCGTGGAATATGCCTAGTATGAACTATTCATACACTCTGTCATATTCATTTAATGTATTTAAACTCTAAATCTGTCCTTCTGTACACATTACATCTATTGTTCTGTCCATCCTGGAGAGGGATCCTCCTCTGTTGCTCTCCTCCAGGTTTCTTCCCTTTTTTTCCCCCTGAAGGGTTATTTGGGAGTTTTTCCTGGTCCGATGTGAGGTTTTGGGGCAGGGATGTCTATGTGTACAGATTGTGAAATTGGGCTATACAAATAAACTGAATTGAAATTGAATGAATCATTGTAGAAGCGGCGTCGTCAGTCGGGTGAAACAGGAAGCTGAACACTAAAAACAAACCCGGCTCCCACGAGCTCAGACGGCCTTCAGGAGTGAACGTGTCGCGTGTGACAGGCATGAAACACTCTATTATGCAGGTATCCAACAGCAGAGCACTGACCTCCCGCTGCAGGAGGGGGTGGGGCTTGGAGCTCCACCCCCCAGGCGTCGGCAGCATGCCGCAGCAGCAGGCTACTGATGTGCCGATGGGCCAGCGCGTCCCAGTGGATGCCGTCCGCCCTCCGGTGCTGCAGGCTGAAGCGGAAGTGGAAGTGCAGGTCGAGGACGTCGAAGCCGTACTCCTCCGCCAGCCGGCCGCCGTAGAAGTTGGCCTCGATGACGTCGTAGCGCAGCGTGGGAGCCAGGTGGCTCAGCTGTGGTGATTCAAGGACACACAGGGGATTCAACCTCCAGAGGCTCAGGGACGCCTGTATACGTGCTGCTCTAAACTCTGGGGCCGGGAGTAAACCATGAAATGATATTGTTCATCGTCTCTGCATAAGATGTCTATCAATGACTCAACGGGAGGTTTGGTGCTTCTTTGGGAATCTCATGATGAAAACCTCCTCATGCCATGTGCGTGTTTGTGTCCATTTTATGTGTGATCCAGTTCATGGGTGTGAGGGGTGTCAATTAAGGTAATATAGGATGTATTTCAATCCACAAATATGGTAAATGTACACAAATATTCATAGAAAAATGTGTATATATATATATATATATATTAGGGCTGTCAATCGATTTAAAAAAATTCACTTCTTAATCGCACATTTTAAAGTTTTTTTTTTTTTTTTTTTTAAGACAAAACTTCACACAGAGCTGTGTTTTCAAAGAGGCTCCTACCTATAAAGTGCCATGGAGGTATTTAATATCGTGTATGATAAATTGTTTCTTCAGTGAAACATCCAGATTAGTAAAAAAAAAGGTGCATTTGAGACCCCATTGGTCCTGTCATCTTTAACATTGAACAACAGCAGAACAAGTGGCCTTGGTAATTACCTATGTCAGTTAGTTTAAAATAACTGACATTCAAATATGTCATGTTAACACTTTGGAGGCTGGGGGCATGTTCTCCATTCTACAAAAAAATGTAAATTCACCTTTTAAAGGTGTTTGCATGTGACACATACCCATGTGTTCTACATCAAACATTCCAGAACAATCTCAGCTCTCTATATAATGAGGCACAGTTGTCCTCGCGCCGTGTTCTCTGGTTCTCTGACTGACAGATTGCTAATGAGCCTCACCTGTGAGGTGGGTCTGTCCTTTGTGATTTACTGAGTGATCATTGGTTGTTTTTTTCGCTAAATGTTGACAGACAAACGGATTCACAAATCACGGTGAAGGGTTCGTGTGACGAGTTCTTTCCGCGTCACCCGACACGTCGCCCCTCTGTGTCTCTGTGGATCGGAGGAGCAGACGGGAGGAAGGAGGCAGAGGAGGAAACCCGACTGATTCATCCAGGAGTTTAAACTTATTTCTGCTCCGTATTTTCGCGGAGAAATAATTGTTTTTAAAACAGAAACAGTGTCAAACTGCACTGCCGCGGTTTGACACTCAGGAGTGCAAAAACTTCAAGAACACCGGAGGTAAACAAAGTTGCGTTAAAATATTCTAGTGCGTTAATCGCGGCCAAATTAATCGCATAGATTAACGCATTAATGCTGACAGCCCTAAAATATATATACACACACACACACGCATACAAAAATCCATCATAAAAAGTAGAGGGTAGAAGGAAATATTTCCTTCTACTCTTTTTTAAGATGGCTGCGACTTACCTCAGGCACCAGGAAGCCACCTTTGATCTTCTTGCCCACCGGCATGGTCAGAGCCCACAAGATGAGGCAGTGGTCATGCATGATGGATTTAATCTGGCCAAAGAACTTGTGCAGGTTCTCTTTGTACTGGCCCAGACACTCCAGGCCGTACCTGGAGGAAACAGAGAAGACAACATGAAAACGAAGCCGTCATTCCTGGTGTGTCATCATCTCTATGCATGTTCCCCTCTGATGACGCAACACTCTGCAGCTCATTCTGGGGGATCCCGAGGCGTTCACAGCCCAGCCGGGAGATGTAATCCCTCCAGGTGTCCTGGGTCTTCCCCAGGGTCTCCTCCCATTGGACGTGCCTGGAAAGGGAGGCGTCCAGGAGGCATCCGAATCAGATGCCCGAACCACTTCAGCTGACTCCAAGCTTCCTCCTGATGTCCGAGCTCCTTACCCTATCTCTCAGGCTGAGTCCTACAGAGGAAACTCATCTCCTTACCCTGTCTCTAAGGCTGAGCCTGGCCCCCTACGGAGGAAACTCATTTTGGCTGCTTGTATTCGCGACCTTGTTCTTTCGGTCACTACCCAAAGTTGGTGATAATCGGTGAGGGTTGGAACGTAGACCGACCAGTAACTTGAGTTTCTCCTTTCGGCTCAGCTCCTCTTCACCAGACAGTGCAGCGCCTGTTTTACTGCTGCAGCCGCTCCGATCCGCCTGTCGATCTCTCCATCTTACCTTCACTATTTTTTGGGAGTTTTTCCTGATCCGATGTGAGGTCAAAGGTCCCACAGCTGGACCCCCAGTGGGACGTACCAATACAATCAGATGTAGAAGCAGGTAGAACCACAGCATGCAGAACCACCGCAGGCAGAACCAGAGCATGCAGAACCAGAACAGATAGAACCACAGCATGCAGAACCAAATCAGGCAGAACCACAGCATGCAGAACCACAACATGCAGAACCACAGCAGCCAGAACCACAGCATGCAGAACCACATCAGGCAGAACCACAACATGCAGAACCACAACATGCAGAACCACAACATGCAGAACCACAGCAGCCAGAACCACAACATGCAGAACCACAGCAGCCAGAACCACAGCAGGCAGAACCACAGCATGCAGAACCACAGCATGCAGAATCACAGCATGCAGAACCACATCAGACAGAACCACAGCAGGCAGAACCACAGCAGGCAGAACCACATCAGACAGAACCACAGCATGCAGAACCACAACATGCAGAATCACAGCAGGCAGAACCACATCAGACAGAACCACATCAGGCAGAACCACATCAGACAGAACCACAGCAGGCAGAACCACAGCAGGCAGAACCACATCAGACAGAACCACAGCAGGCAGAACCACATCAGACAGAACCACAGCAGGCAGAACCACAGCAGGCAGAACCACAGCAGGCAGAAGGGGATCAGAGTCGAGAGGAGGGCATTCAAAGGAAGTTCATGCAACATCGTATTCATCCTTCCAGATGTTCTTGAAGCAGAGCCAGTGGTTTTGACCTCACAGGACTGAACACACGCATCTGGCTTCACATAATAAGTGCGTGACATGTTCAGGCTCAGAGACTCAGCCGTCCACTGGCTGGTTGCCTCAAACATTATTTCATTACACGATTTTAAAGTCAACACCGTCACATAATTACGACCAAGAGTATCGACCTCATGACCTATTGCCCCTCGGTCAGGGCCGACAACACATATGCAAGGAGCCACTTCATGAATGAACCTCTGGCAGAGTTGTCCTTAGTGTGGGCTTCATGAGACGACGGTCACCAGGCAACTGGGTCTGCTGTGTGCAGAATCACATCAAAGCCATCTTTATAATTGAAATGACTAATGTTTTGTAGTTTTATGGCAACCTGCTCGTTAAACCACAGGGCTGCATTAGTATGACGTCACACAGGGAGTCAGACTGCATCAACATAAATAAATATAAATAAGCCGGTCTTTTTGCCTCCAGCACTGCAGATGAGCAGCTTTCAGTGCTGATGAACTTGTTGGTCCTTCATCCAGCTCTTCATTTACTTTGAGGAAACAACCAGGTGGGACTCAAATAAGGAAGCAACACATGTGATGGCCAGATTCTCTGAATGAGCCGACCGCTCAAGACAGGGCCGGTCCTAACCCTTTAGTTGTTGCGCACACACACACACACTTTATTTTTTATTATTTTTAATAATTTATTACACACTCAAAGTTAGGATTAAATGAACTCCATAAACTGTGGAAAACACTCTTAAGCACCTGTAAGGACATTTAAGCAAATTATGACCCTCTATACCCTAACTATACCCTCTACAAACAAAAGATACTGTACGTACCAATACAAAATTAAAACATTGAAGTTCTTACTAGTTATATCCCCATCTCAAATAATAGAAGATGAACAGTTGTTTTTGGCATTTCTATTCACCTTCAAAATTGACAGCATTAAAATGTGACTCGTTTGGACTTCCGAATGGCAAATTCGTTGATGGTATCATCAAATGATATTTTACTTGAGACGTCTTGGTTGATGCTCATCAGCCCATTGAGGCGCTCCTGACTCATGGTTGACCTCAGGTAGGTATTACGTAATTTTAATTTAGAGAAGCTTCTTTCAGCAGAAGCTACTGTCACAGGTAGTGTGACAGCAATTCTTAGGGCCACCCACATATTTGGAAAAACTTCTTCAAGTGTCTTCTCCTTCAAGTAATTCATAATTTCCATTGTCGTCATGCCTTTGTTACACCCTACTGGTTTCCAAGCCTACTGGTTTCCCTACGCATGCGCGTTGTGTTCTCTTGACGTCTGCAGCGGGGCTCTGTCTCGCTCACCAGATTCGTCACACATATTCACAAACATGTCGCTAGAGATCTTCAAGCCATCGTTCATATCCATTTCGGCGATGACGATTGTATAAGTGAGCAGTGCATCACAGCCACGTATGAAGAAATACATTTTAGAAAAAATAAAAAGATCGCACCGACCTGGTTTCGATCTCTTTCACGCAAAATGAAACCGCACTCAAGGACACGTGGTCTATGCGCTGCGCCACCAGATATTACTTCCAACCCAAGCAATTTAGAGTCCTCACGTAACTAACGTAACGTAACACAACTGCTCCAAATTAGGAAAATATCGACAATAACCATCAATTAAATCTAAAAATCAGGTTGACAAATAAACGTGTGGCTGAAGGGGCACCCTAGGATGATCATGATTAATAAACATGTTTTAATATGCTTGTTATTCTAACTATGATTTGGGAAGTAGGTCTAAGGGCGACACTCGAGGGCGCCCCCAACCCATTTGTCGCACTAGGCAGTCGCCTAGTTCGCCTATAGCAATCGCCGGCCCTGGCTCAAGGAGTTAAAGCTTTTGTAGATCAGTGTTTGTATGTAGTTATGTATGTGTGTTTCAAAGTTTCATATTCCTCCTATATTTAAATGTGCTTCAAGTTGCCGTGATCGTGGTTGTTTGTTCACCGTGTCTACAGGGACAGCATGTCAGTTACACAACCTCCCAGCTACTGCAGGTCATGTTCTGTACCCCCAACTTCTTGGGGGTGGCATTACTCTTCATTCCTGTCTGCACTTGCAAAATCAATAATAAAAAAAAAAGAAGAGTTAAACAAAGAATGAGACCCCAGAGCTGCAAACTGAGAACTACCCGAGAGTTATTCTTTTGTGTTTGCTACTTGTAAAACACATTTTAGTTTAAAAGAGCCTCTTAAATACAGAGACGTAGCCAACAATACACTGGTGGAAGCCCTGAGCAACACATTGGCCAGGGAGTTGTTGTTGCCCTCCCCAAAACATGTTGGTGATTCATGAGGAAAAGAGACGAGTTTGCAACATTTTCCACCAAACACAAGAATCCAGATCCAAACCGCTCACATCACCCACAGAGACCAGGGACCATCTTCACCTCCACATAGAACCACCTGACGGAGGTTTCATACTGGGTTTTTAATACAATAGAAAGCGCATGTGGACTGGTTACCTGGTGATGTCCCAGAGACAAGAGTTGATGACCAGGACATCGGGCTGGAGTCCTTGCCGGAGGTCCTCCAGGATGCTCTCCATGTACGGGGAGTAGACCCGCGTCAGGAAGTAGAAGCGCAGCAGGTGGTGGTCGGAGCGGTACTGTCGGACCTCTCTGTACTCGGTGCCGTTGGTCATGGGTCCGAACTGACCCCCTTCCACCAGGACGTCCTGTTCAAAGGACAACTCGCCCTGGACACACAGAGGGAGACGGTAAGGTCCGGAGACCAGGAACAGGAAGCCCGTGGTTCTTCTTCAGGAAACACACGTCTAGTAGGAGGAGCCAGAGCCTTCAGGTATCAAGCTCCTCCTCTTTTCTGGAACCAGCTCCACCTTCAGTCCTGGAGGCAGACACAGTCACCTGATGTAGACTGAAGAATTTCCTCTTGATGGTCTTATAGTGAGACCTGAAATGCTGCTATAGGCTGAGAGGCTGAGGGGGACGTTAGGATACACTGAGCTCCTCTCTCCTCTCTCCTTATGGACATTTAGGATACACTGAGCTCCTCTCTCCCTATGGACATTTAGGATACACTGAGCTCCTCTCTCCTTATGGACATTTAGGATACACTGAGCTCCTCTCTCCTCTCTCCTTATGGACATTTAGGATACACTGAGCTCCTCTCTCCTTATGGACATTTAGGATACACTGAGCTCCTCTCCTCTCTCCTTATGGACATTTAGGATACACTGAGCTCCTCTCTCCTCTCTCCTTATGGACATTTAGGATACACTGAGCTCCTCTCTCCTCTCTCCTTATGGACATTTAGGATACACTGAGCTCCTCTCTCCTCTCCTCTCTCCTTATGGACATTTAGGATACACTGAGCTCCTCTCTCCTCTCCTCTCTCCTTATGGACATTTAGGATACACTGAGCTCCTCTCTCCTCTCTCCTTATGGACATTTAGGATACACTGAGCTCCTCTCTCCTCTCCTCTCTCCTTATGGACGTTTAGGATACACTGAGCTCCTCTCTCTCCTCTCTTCCTCTGTCCTCCTCTCTCCTTATGGACATTTAGGATACACTGAGCTCTCTCCTCTCTCCACTCCCCTTATGGACGATTAGGATACACTGAGCTCCTCTCTTCTTATGGACGTTTAGGATACACTGAGCTCCTCTCTCCTCTCCTCTCTCCTTATGGACGCTTAAGATACACTGAGCACCTCTCTCCTCTCCTCTCTCCTTATGGACGCTTAGGATACACTGAGCTCCTCTCCTCTCCTCTCTCCTTATGGACGCTTAGGATACACTGAGCTCCTCTCTCCTCTCCTTATGGACGCTTAGGATACACTGAGCTCCTCTCTCCTCTCTCCTTATGGACGCTTAGGATACACTGAGCTCCTCTCTCCTCTCTCCTTATGGACGCTTAGGATACACTGAGCTCCTCTCTCCTCTCCTCTCCTTATGGACGCTTAGGATACACTGAGCTCCTCTCTCCTCTCCTCTCTCCTTATGGACGCTTAGGATACACTGAGCTCCTCTCTCTCTCCTCATGGACGCTTAGGATACACTGAGCTCCTCGCCTCTCTCCTTATGGACGTTTAGGATACACTGAGCTCCTCTCTCCTCTCCTCTCTCCTTATGGACATTTAGGATACACTGAGCTCCTCTCTCCTCTCCTCTCTCCTCTCCTTATGGACGCTTAGGATACACTGAGCTCCTCTCTCCTCTCTCTCCTTATGGACGCTTAGGATACACTGAGCTCCTCTCTCCTCTCCTCTCTCCTTATGGACGCTTAGGATACACTGAGCTCCTCTCTCCTCTCTCCTTATGGACGCTTAGGATACACTGAGCACCTCTCCTCTCTCCTTATGGACGTTTAGGATACACTGAGCTCCTCTCTCCTCTCTCTTTATGGACGTTTAGGATACACTGAGCTCCTCTCTCCTCTCCTCTCTCCTTATGGACGTCTAGGATACACTGAGCTCCTCTCTCCTCTCTCCTTATGGACGCTTAGGATACACTGAGCTCCTCTCTCCTCTCCTCTCTCCTTATGGACGCTTAGGATACACCGAGCACCTCTCTCCTCTCTCCTTATGGACATTTAGGATACACTGAGCTCCTCTCCTCTCTCCTTATGGACATTTAGGATACACTGAGCTCCTCTCTCCTCTCCTTATGGACGTTTAGGATACACTGAGCTCCTCTCTCCTCTCCTCTCTCCTTATGGACATTTAGGATACACTGAGCTCCTCTCTCCTCTCCTCTCTCCTTATGGACGTTTAGGATACACTGAGCTCCTCTCCTCTCCTCTCTCCTTATGGACGTTTAGGATACACTGAGCTCCTCTCCTCTCCTCTCTCCTTATGGACGTTTAGGATACACTGAGCACCTCTCCTCTCTCCTTATGGACGCTTAGGATACACTGAGCACCTCTCTCCTCTCCTCTCTCCTTATGGACGTTTAGGATACACTGAGCACCTCTCTCCTCTCCTCTCTCCTTATGGACATTTAGGATACACTGAGCACCTCTCTCCTCTCTCCTTATGGACGTTTAGGATACACTGATCACCTCTCTCCTCTCCTCTCTCCTTATCGACACTTAGGATACACTGAGCTCCTCTCTCCTCTCCTCTCTCCTTATGGACGTTTAGGATACACTGAGCACCTCTCTCCTCTCCTCTCTCCTTATGGACGCTTAGGATACACTGAGCTCCTCTCTCTCTCCTTATGGACGCTTAGGATACACTGAGCACCTCTCTCCTCTCTCTCCTTATGGACGTTTAGGATACACTGAGCACCTCTCTATTCTCCTTATGGACATTTAGGATACACTGAGCACCTCTCCTCTCTCCTTATGGACGTTTAGGATACACTGATCACCTCTCTCCTCTCCTCTCTCCTTATCGACGCTTAGGATACACTGAGCTCCTCTCTCCTCTCTCCTTATGGACGTTTAGGATACACTGAGCACCTCTCTCCTCTCTCCTTATGGACGCTTAAGATACACTGAGCTCCTCTCTCCTCTCTCCTTATGGACGCTTAGGATACACTGAGCTCCTCTCTCCTCTCCTTATGGACGCTTAGGATACACCGAGCACCTCTCTCCTCTCCTCTCTCCTTATGGACGTTTAGGATACACTGAGCTCCTCTCTCCTTATGGACGTTTAGGATACACTGAGCTCCTCTCTCCTTATGGACGTTTAGGATACACTGAGCTCCTCTCTCCTCTCCTCTCTCCTTATGGACGTTTAGGATACACTGAGCACCTCTCTCCTCTCCTCTCTCCTTATGGACATTTAGGATACACTGAGCACCTCTCTCCTCTCTCCTTATGGACGTTTAGGATACACTGAGCACCTCTCTCCTCTCCTCTCTCCTTATGGACGTTTAGGATACACCGAGCACCTCTCTCCTCTCTCCTTATGGACATTTAGGATACACCGAGCACCTCTCTCCTCTCCTCTCTCCTTATGGACGTTTAGGATACACCGAGCACCTCTCTCCTCTCTCCTTATGGACATTTAGGATACACTGAGCACCTCTCTCCTCTCCTCTCTCCTTATGGACGTTAGGATACACTGAGCACCTCTCTCCTCTCCTCTCTCCTTATGGATGCTTAGGATACACTGAGCTCCTCTCTCCTCTCCTCTCTCCTTATGGACGCTTAGGATACACTGAACACCTCTCTCCTCTCCTCTCTCCTTATGGACGCTTAGGATACACTGAGCACCTCTCTCCTCTCCTCTCTCCTTATGGACATTTAGGATACACTGATCACCTCTCCTCTCCTCTCTCCTTATGGACATTTAGGATACACTGATCACCTCTCCTCTCCTCTCTCCTTATGGACATTTAGGATACACTGATCACCTCTCTCCTCTCCTCTCTCCTTTTGGACATTTAGGATACACTGAGCACCTCTCTCCTCTCTCCTTATGGACGTTTAGGATACACTGAGCACCTCTCTCCTCTCCTCTCTCCTTATGGACATTTAGGATACACTGAGCACCTCTCTCCTCTCTCCTTATGGACGCTTAGGATACACTGAGCTCCTCTCTCCTCTCCTCTCTCCTTATGGACGTTTAGGATACACCGAGCACCTCTCTCCTCTCCTCTCTCCTTATGGACGTTTAGGATACACTGAGCACCTCTCCTCTTCTCTCTCTTCTTATGGATGAATGTTCATCTCTCCATCACACATTACTAACTCTGCTTCCTCCCCAGAGTCTTTGTGACTTCACGTCTCATTGGACCTGCTGGGTCTGGTGCCTCCTGTGAAAGGGTTTTCTATTTTTGGGAGTTTTTCATGATCCGATGTGAGGTCAAAGGTCAGGGATGTCTATGTGTACAGATTGTAAAGCCCTCTATGGGGAATTTACAATATTGGGCTATATAAAATAAAATGTGAGTGATAGAAAAGAGTCAGTGGTTGGTCTAAAGATAAACCCCAGTCTTAAAGGACCCATATTATGCCCATTTTTCCACAAGTTGATATGGTTCCTTGGGGTCTTAATGAAATGTTTGTAACATATTTTGGTCAAAATACCACAAGAATCATTTCAAACAGCACCCTTTTTACCCTGTCAAAAACACCTACCCACAGATGAACCTGTTTTGAGTGCCTGTTCCTTAAAATGCGAATGAGCCAGCTCCCCCCTCCCCCCTCCTCCACGAGATGCGCTCGCCTAGCTGCTGCCTGTTTACTGCAGATGAAGATAGCGTCGTGCAACCATCTCGTTGTGAACCAGAGACCCTGAACAAGAAGAGGCTCCCGAACAAGTTGGAGAAGTTAGGGCTCAACAGGACGTTTCTGAATGTCACTTCTACATGTCTGTTTGTTTGTCCATTGGCTAAGGTCTCAGTCTTGTGAGCGGTTTTGAGAGCATAGTGGTGCTAGAGATTAGAGTACGTGAATAGTTTGTGCATGTATGAGTATGTAGCAAATACAGTGTGTTTCTGTAAGTTACTGTTTGTGAAAGTGTTTGTGTCAATGCAAATAACGGGAACGCCATGAAGATATAAATGCTACATGACGAGTAAAGTTCCATCTGTAAACTAAAGTGTTATCTGACAACAGTAAGTGACCAAGCAGGGGCGGGGGTAACGGTTTTACCTCCATTAATTAGCGTTGTTTACTTATTAAATCGTTGTATTTGATGACTTATGACTTATTTGATGACTCATGTCTGTAATATGAACACACATTTCAAATAAACTTTACCTGCAAAGTTGTGGTGGGGGGCGGTCCAAGGCCATGTAGCCAGACTCCCTACATGGCCGTGCTTCAAAATCTACGTAGACGTTGGTGGTGATCCCTTTGGACGCACTCAAGCAGATCGTTTCTGATATAGAGGAACCACAACAAGCCGCGAGAGGGTTTTTTTCCCAGCGTTTTTGTGTTGGGAGACATGCCAGATACCCACATTAACGTATAGAAGCACTAAAAAAGTGGAATTTTCATAATATGTCCCCTTTAAGGATGACATCATGTTTCATGAATGAACCTACCATGACCACTGTGATTGGTTAGGTGACCAGGTCAGTCAATATGAATATTCAACTCTGAGCAAGACAAACATTTATTTAAAGGATATTTTATAAGACGTGTTGCGGATTTTATACATGAAACTGTATAATAACTTAATAATATAACTCAATAATATGTAATATCAGACACTATGACTGTTTTACATCTGATTGTAGAGTTATTCATTTGGTTGATGGGGTAATAAACTATTGAATAAAGCACCGTGAACCCAGTACGGCAGACGGCTCATGTTGTTGGCTCCTTCACATCGTCACCTTGTGTTCACGATGTCCTTCAGCCTTTGTTGTAAAAAGATATTAACAGCTGCTTTTATGAACTTTGGTAATAATTCAGGTCGAATAGGAGCTCATGGTCTGATGAGTTATATTGGCAGATGTCCGGAATTTCCATCTTTTAGCACTTCAGACTAACATATTTCAAAAGCTAAATGCTTTGTCATGGATAAAAAAAAAAAATTCCTTTATGAAGTTAAATTAAGAGCGGACACTTCTTTAGAGGGTATTTAAGGACTTTCCCTGAACTCCTCTACCTTTAGTCTCTAGATGTTGTGAAACACACAAGTTTTAGAACACCTCAATTCCTCTAAAGGAAAGACCTCCACTTTAAGGGTTGTTATTATGGCCGGTCTTCTTTGTTAAATGCCTTTTTCTTGCCATTATAAGACTTCCTGCAGTCCAGTCCTGGGTGTGGTGACGCTGTCTGTTCCAACACGGCTTCACACAGACAGTAATCAACTGAAGTGGAGACACCTGTAGGAAGTGTTTCACGGCTTCATTCACTTCCAGAACAGCTGCAAGTCGTTAACCCTTAATTACTGGTTCCCTGAAAAGGCCTTTTTGGAGAACTCTGAAATGGACATTATTTTTCAGTTTTTGGGAACCTAAACTTTTGTGTTTGACCTCTGGCAGTTTACCGATGACCTTTGCACCATTCCAGGTGATTCACTTTAACTGCTCACATAAAATGCCTTGAAAAAGGAAAGAAAAGATGTGTTGGTGCTTTTCATGAGACGCTTATGGAGAGATTTACTTTGGCTTTGAGTTGAGTCGCAGTCAGGTACTGATCCCTCTGAAGCAGCAGGACCAAGTCTTTGTACATGGAGCGCTGCACTGGAACCAAAAAGACAAACGCAACAGGCTTTACTTACAAAGAATTGAATTAATGATGAAGAGGAGGAGGAACTTGAAAGAGACGCGAGCAGCGGGGGTTTGAATGGGTGCAGTTAGCTTGGCAAGACGTGAAGCGCTCACACAAATCTGTGATAAATAATGAACGTGTGTTGAAGCCGAGCTGGCAACTTCTGCAGCGAATTTAAACACACACACACACACACACACACACACACACACACACACACACACACACACACACACACACACACACACACACACACACACACACACACACACACACACACACACACACACACACACACACACACACACACACACACACACACACACACACACACACACACACACACCGAGAGCGTGTTCCTTCAATTTGAGAGCATGACTTATTGATTTCGCTTGAGATTTTGCAAAGCTCTCTCGTCACACTGACGCAGCCCTGCTTGTAGTGTTCAGTGTTATTGATCATCAGTGGTATACTGTACCAACATGTACTGCCTTCAAGAACCACATACAAAGAGCAATATCATCAAACCTTAAGGGAGCAGAGGAGCCCTCTGAGGTTTAACCACCGCACTTCAGTGCGTTTACACTGTGAGGAGAATGAAAAGCTCAAGTGAAGTCAATTAGTCATGCTCTCAAATAGAAAGAACGCCCTCTTAAAAGACGTGGGGGAAGGCTCCACGCCATACACCTGGAGAGCCGGCTATGCAGGGCTCTTACACATTTTGACCAATGACTTTTCCATGACTTTAAACCAAATTTCCATGACCAAACTGAAATCTCGGTATAAACATGAACAATTTAGAACATTTTGCGTATTGAGAGCGTACGCCGGCTTATATTTTGAGCGTCTTTCTTCAAAAAACATATTATTTTAAACTCCGCGAAAATGAATATGTGATTCTAACACATTTCCATGACTTTTCCTAAACTTTTATGATTGACGTTTTTTCCATGACTTTTACAGGCCTGGAAATGACCATTTTAAAATTCCATGACTTTTCCAGGTTTTCCATGACCGTACGAACCCTGGCTATAGGCGTTTGCTTTTGAGATCAACTTTGTTGTTTACGTCTCACCTGAGCCGCCGAGAATCACCACGAACTTGTTGTGCAGAAGCAGCCCGGCTTCACTCTGCAGCACACCCGCCCTCATGTCTGCCTCATGGCTCATGGCTCTGAGGCCTGTTGAGAGGGGGACAGTACAGAGCTGCATGTTCTCTGTGCAGGGTTGCCAGGTCTGTGTGACAAAACCAGCCCAATGGCCAATAAGACCAGCCCAATATCAGAACTCAAAAGAGTCCTGTGTGCGCGGATGTGTCGGCGTGTATGGAGGACTTAAAATGACTTAAGTATAAATAAATAAATAAATGAATGCATGAATAAATACAAGAATAAATCAATAAATGCTTAAATAAATGTATAAATGAATAAATAAATGCTTAAATAAATGTATAAATAAATAAATTAATACAGGAATGAATGAATATAAGTTATAAATCAACAAGACATCTTTAAATAAATATATTTCTGCATTTCTCTATTTATGTGTCCACACGTATTTCTTCATTTATTTATGTGTGACATTTACGTGTCCGTATATTCAAATGAGCTGGAGCGGTCCGAACCTCTGTCTAAAGCATGATTGGTCACAGGAGTGTGATGCACCTGGTGTGTTGTGCTCTACTACTTCTGCCTGGCACATTAAGCTGAAGTTGACTCGCTCAGCTCACCGTTAGCAGAAGTTAGCCTCGACAGCTTTTTGACTTCAGCCGTTTATCAATTCCAAGAACACTGAGTACAGACTCGTGTTCTTTTGGAGTCTGGTCTTGGGAGTCCGGTCTTGGGGGTCTGGTCTTGGGAGTCCAGACTCTCGAGGACGCAGGACGGTCTTTCTGGTCGTGTGACGTCACCACATCAACTGTTCTTGCGCATGAATTTACTCCAATTATTCACTGTAAAATACTTTACAGTGGAGTAGAATGTGTTGCGGTGTTCACTGTTGTTTGACGTAGGCTACGAATAAACGATAATAAATATACAACGTCTCGTAGCTTTCCTGACCCAGGGTCGCTACAATATGAAGTTATGAATCTTAACCCTCAGTCAAATTGACGTAACGTTATCTTTTAGGAAATAATAAACTCGTTGTGCTCTTTAGATCCTCCAAAACCTAATTATATCTCATGTTTAGCCGCTACGGAGACGTCAGAGCCAGCGGAGCATTTCAAAAAGTCCTGCCGAGATCAGGCTTCTCTCGGCGGCCACACAGCGCTGAGCGCCCGGAGCTCAGAGGTCCCGCGAGCAGGACCTCAAATCTCCGTCGCATATCCTTATTAGGCTGAATCTCGATAAATCGACCACAGATTTGATGCTTAAACTACTAACTTCACGGCTGAAAACATCCTTAAATTACATTCCGTGACTCAACAACAGTAGTATTTAGAATGTACAGACAAGAATGCATAATAAACGCTGTTCGTCTACAGATCCAAGTGCTAGGGATCGATTGCTTCTGTCTTGCTCCATGACTTGACCAATCCTGTTCAACAATGAGGTTCGGACCGCCCAGCTCATTTGAATATACGGACACGTAAATGTCACACATAAATAAATGAAGAAATACGTGTGGACACAGAAATAGAGATATAAATAAATGAAGAAATACAGAAATGTAGAAATACATTTATTTAATGATGTCCTGTTGAGTTATAACTTATATTTATTAATTTCTGTATTTATTTCTGTATTTATACATGTATTCTTGTATTTATTTATTTATACATTTATTTAAGCATTTATTTATTTATTTATACATTTATTTAAGCATTTATTTATTTATTCTTGTATTTATTCATGCATTCATTTATTTATTTATTTATACTTAAGTCATTTTGAGTCCTGTACGTGCTGATCTGGAGTCAGTTTGGTAGGATTTGGGTATAAATAAATTATTTCATTTAAAATATGGATTTTTATTTAAAGATGTTCATGTAATTTGCATGCAAAATAGGTCTACCCGAACCAGCGGACACAAAATTCAACCCGCGGCAACACTTCAAAAGTAGCCCAATTCCGCGGGAAAACCGCGGACCTGGCAACACTGGCTCACGTCGCGGCTTCTCTGTGTTGTTGCAGCCACTTGATTGGTCGCAGTGATACGGAGGTGATGCGTTCCGCGGGCGGAGTCGACCAAACGCCCCCCCAAAAATAGTCCGCCGGACATCCAGATGGCACCGCCTCTTCATTTGAACACTTATTCAGCCGTCAAAGTGTTTGCCGCCGCAGTCACGTGACTGTGGAAGGCGCAGGTGTTGCTCATAAGACGAGAGACGGCTCATTGTGTTGAAGAGTCCCGGGGAGCCGCACCGCGCGGCGTGCCACAACCTCTCTGTATTATCAGCAGCTGCGCGTCTCCTCACAGCTCTGAGGCCACTGCGCAGCTACGATGAGGTCATGTTGTCTTAATTACCTTCATCTCACCGTTTTTTGTTTGTTGGACAATTATACAAAATTATACTGGAATTAGCCACCAAGAGTTGGTTTCACTGTACAGTCTAATCACTCCGCCCATGTTGCTCAAAATCCCAAATACCCATGGAAATGGCAATGATGGGGACCCGAGTGTCCTCAAAGTTAGCCCTGGATGCATTGTAACAATTCAACTTTTAAAGGAATAAAGGATTAAAGGAAATATCCCCCCCCCCCCCCCCCCCGAAGCATCATGCAGCACCAGAAGTCGCATTAAAAGCAAAACATATTTAATTTATTATACATTACTAATACTATATGGCTCTCAATGAAATATATTTAGAAATATTGGGCTTTTATGGCTCTGCCAGTCAAAAAGGTTCCTGACTCCTGGTCTAACTGATTGTTCATGCCGGACATGCGCAGTGCGCAGTGACATTTGATTGATGCCTTCAGAGACTCTCGGATATTCTGCCACTTTCCAGAAACCGCTCCGCATGTGTGCGTTATAGGCTTTCGAGTTAAATCTCTATGATGTCTGGACGTTTTACAGTTAAAAAATGTGATTAAATCATTACATATATTATTATATATTCTCGTGTATTTTGAAGTTTGGATGCAGTACGGTCTTTCTGCAATTGTAAATTCCCAGCGTTAATCTCTTGTGACGTTTCCTTCTAACCTGAGTTCCATGTTTTACTCTTCCATGTTCTACTCTAAAAAGAGTTTATTGTTTCACCTTTACCTGGACTCCTGCTTGTTTCCTCTGCGCCTGAGCTGAGTGACACATTAATCTGATCTAAGACGCAATAAAACCATTTCCTCACAATGTCAAGCTATAGCAGGCACGTGCAGACCTTTTGGGGGGCAGGTGCTCAAACCCAAAAAAAGGGCACCCAATGCCCAAAAAAAATTCTGACAGAGTTGAAGCATAAGCAGCAATACACTGATGAAGCTGTCCTCGACCTGCGTTTCCTCTGGGCAGCATCAGACCGCTAGCTTACATTTTCTTTCTGAATAAAGATGAATTATTATATAGCAACAGTACAAGCGTTCTGATTGGCTAATGGGTCGTTATGCCAGCCACGTATTGCCCTCCTCGCTGGTCTGATACGGATCAGTATTGCCCTCTGACCTCATTTTCAAAATGAGCGATATTGATAGATATCAACAGCCAAGAGCAGTGGTCCTCAAACTAAGGCCCACGGGCCGGATAGGCCCACCTCCACATTTGGCCCGGACCTCTGAACAATACAAGAGAGGCCTTATGATTAGTTTTTCAGTCTGGCCACGCAAATCCTAGACTAGCCCCTGTTGAATAGAACGGAATAAGAATTATCTCTCTCTCTATCTCTTCTCTCTTCTCTCTCTCTCTCTCTATCTCTTCTCTCTCTCTCTCTATTCTCTAAACATAACTAACGTCAGTAAACAGCTGGACAAGGCTTTGAAATCACGGATTTCGTGAGTTTTTGTTTGTTTATTTGTTTAGGAACCGACGGACCAGTTGTGACGTCATGTTTTGCACTAATGTTGTGGTTGATTTATCACAAACAACGTCAGGGGATAAACACCGTCATGATCTGTTTGCAGGGCGGGGGAGGAGGAGGAGGGAGGGGTGCGGCGGGGGGAGGAGGAGGAGGAGCGCGGGGGGAGGAGGAGGAGGAGGGCGGGGGGGAGGAGGAGGAGGAGGAGGGGGGGGGGGGAGGAGGAGGAGGGAGGAGCGCGGGGGGGGGAGGAGGGAGGAGCGCGGTGGGGGGAGGAGGAGGAGGAGGCGGCGGCGGGGAGGAGGAGGAGGGAGGGCGGGGGGAGGAGAAGGAGGAGGAGCGCGGTGGGGGAAGGAGGAGGAGGACGGGCGCGGCGGGGGAGGAGGAGGAGGGAGGAGGGAGGCGGGGGAGGAGGAGGAGGAGGGAGGAGGGCGGGGGGGAGGAGGAGGAGGGCGCGGGGGGAGGAGGAGGAGGAGGAGGGAGGGGTGCGGCGGGGGGAGGAGGAGGAGGGAGGAGCGCGGTGGGGGGAGGAGGAGGGAGGGGCGCGGCAGGGGAGGAGGAGGAGGGAGGAGCGCGGTGGGGGGAGGAGGAGGAGCATGTCGGGGCGAAATTCTCACAATAACTCAAATAAATGCCCCGTCGGATATTAAAACACATTTAGGGGGACTTGATGACAGAGAGAATAACTTGTATTCTTAAATACTGAAGAATTAAAAATGTGTCTCCAACAAAAAGGGCACTTTTCTGATCCAGGGCAAAGGGGAGGAGCTTGAGCACCACTAGGGCTCTATCTGGGCACGTGCCTGAGCTATAGTCTTCCTTAAATCAAGTATTATCAGTCAAAGGCAGACGCCAGTGTTTCCCGGCCTCTTGTTTTACGGTGTATGACCCAGAACTATAATTATAACGTTTCTGTTCCGTCAGAGAGGAATTCTTGACATTTCCAGGCCTGCTCGTGGTGCGATGTGGATCTCTGCTCCACAGCTGGTGAACGTTTTGATGACCCTAGAACATTTCATCTTGTGCCTTATCGATCGGATCTGCACAGGAAATATAAAAATGTAACCGGCAGGAATCTGTGACATTTACACAACCAGAGGAATAAGGTTTTCTATTTAATGCAGAGACACGGGAGAGGTATCGATCTCCTCCTCTCGGCAGGAAACGCAAAAAGCAAAATCCCCAAAATATTAAACAGCATTTCCCATAAGTCCAAGGCTGCAGGGGGAGCAGCAACTACAGCTACACCGTGACCAGAGCAGTATATGCACCGCTCTGTGAACAAGTTCAAGCTTTTTATGCAAATAAAAAGAGTTTGCATTTTTTTTAAACAACCCAATCAAAGTAGTTGTTACAGTTTTGCAGGTCGTGTTGCCTTTGACGTTTAATTACTTTATTTTCCTCTCCTCATATATGTGAGATATGTTTTGAATATGCAGAACTCTTGCTAAAAGGCCGGAGTTAATCACGACCGCAGTGTCAGCAGAGATAACGTTAAATAAGAAGTGGATAAAACCTGAAAGCCACACAGAATGCCTCGGAGTTTATTCAATTCAATTCAGTCTATTCTGCACAGCCCAATATCACAAATTACAAATTTGCCTCAGTGGGTTTCATATTATAAAAATGAATAACAGAAATTGCTGCATACAAATTCACCTGAATGCAGAAAGATGTGTGTAAAAAAAATAATTAAAATAACATGCTGGTCAATGTGTTCTAATGGTCTATTTAGTAGGAACATTGTCCTGCAGAGCCCCAGGAGGTGGTCCATGGAGCCCGGTGGAGCAGCATCTCCTCAGGCTCTCTTGTTGTCCAGTTTATAGTTGGAGCCGGAGAGCCAACCGAACCGGACTGCGTGTGTTTCTCTAACCTCTTCATTTATAGCTCTCCGACTGAGGGCTCGGCCGGGGGGAGACATTAACAGATCTCTTCAGGCCTGTGGCTGCACACAACGTGATTTACGGACAGCGGTCCTGGAAAAACTCTGCTCTCTTCATTTCCATCACGTCCCCAGAAGTCAGCCCTCGGGTCGGACCTCGTTGGTAACGGGCCGGGGAAACGTCTCCATCGATACGTCTCCCCGCGAGGCCATTCGTCCTCGCTGTCCGATGGCGTTCCACTCCAACCGAGGACTCTCCCAACGCATTAGTGTCCAGGGAGGAGAGCGCTGCCTCTCTGATTCCTCATTTCCATCAGGGGAATCCATGAAGGGCCTGCAGGTGAGAGGGGAGGTGACCCGCGGTGTAATGACTTCATCGTGGGCCTGTCAGACAGGAGCGATGAGGTCATCGTGGCCCCGCCGTGAGATGGATTCATCCGTCGCACTGGCAGTGAGACGGACCAAGGCAATGACTCCTCAGACCTCCTCACCAGGGACCCCGTCAGACCTTTATACTCAGACTACAGGTGTGACACCGAAACACAGCCAACGTGTTCCAGACGAGGACGATGCTCTTTCTTCACAGCTTGCAAATATGAATCGATTCCATCGTGTGACATGATGGCCCTTGACCTGTAACGGCTGAAGTTACAGCTGTGTTTAAAAAAAAAATATTGTACACTGTAAAAAGAGAACGTAGAGCCAAAACAGTAACGTAAACATGTATTTCTTGTAAAAAGAATACATTTTGTCACTGTTAATTGCACTAAACATTGCACTGATAACGTAAATACACTGTAGCAACAATCAATACCATCATTTTTACATTCATAACTTTTAAAAATACATTCTGTCACTGTTAAATGTACGAACCACTGGGCTCCTCACGGAAATATACTGGAAGATACATTTAAAAGCCAGCACTGTAATGTTTGCATTTATTCTTTGTAAAAACACAAACAAAACTTTAACGAACAATAAATTATATTTGCAAACTGTTCTTCTCGTTGAAAGCAGTGGAGGTAACGGAGCAGATGCTGGGTTCCTCGTCCATAAGTTCTCCTTATTTTTCATACTTTCTTTGCATCAAATGCATCTCACGCCAACCCCACCCCTCTTTGGACCTCTGTTGGTCATCACAGGTGCATCTCTTGGGACAGTTTCAGGGCCCCTCTGACTTGGTTCTTTATATGGGTGTGCACCATATATGATAATGCCTCTGCGAGATTCCCCCCATGACACTTAAATGACCAACAGGTGCCATTATATTATATTTACACACATGACATGTACAGTTTTACTGTTTAAAGATTCCTTCAAAGGACCGAAAGCCTCCTGACATGACATCTCTTCTGGAGGTAAGAATGCCAACTTCCTTTATTAGTCAGAGAGTAAAGGTTTTATTGATCGGGCGACGTTAGTGACACGTTAAGGTTTCTACTCGGCTCTCTGGTGAGGGGTTGAGCTAACGTGATGTGAGCTAACCGTTAGCTACTTTTGGATTTGAGGCATGGTTTTCTGCAGTTCTGTGTCGCCTTGGACGTCAAGAGTAAGTTAACGTAGAGATCTAATAGTTGAGTGTGTTCACGTTTCTATAACATCTTTTCCTCTTGATAGTCTTATAGTCATATATAAGACTATCAAGAGGAAAGTCTTCAGTCTCCATGAGGTGACTGTGTCTGCCTCCAGGACTGAAGGTGGAGCTGCTGCATTAAAGAGGAGGAGCTTGATACCTGAAGGCTCTGGCTCCTCCTACTTTAGACTCTAGGGACCACAAGTAGCCCCGCATCTAGTGAGGCAGCGCTCTAGTGGGGCAACATGGTACTACAAGCTCTCTAGTGGGGTAATATGGTACTACAAGCTCTCTAGTGGGGCAACATGGTACTACAAGCTCTCTAGTGGGGTAATATGGTACTACAAGCTCTCTAGTGGGGTAACATGGTACTACAAGCTCTCTAGTGGGGTAACATGGTACTACAAGCTCTCTAGTGGGGTAATGTGGTACTACAAGCTCTCTAGTGGGGTAATATGGTACTACAAGCTCTCTAGTGGGGTAATATGGTACTACAAGCTCTCTAGTGGGGCAACATGGTACTACAAGCTCTCTAGTGGGGTAATATGGTACTACAAGCTCTCTAGTGGAGCAACATGGTACTACAAGCTCTCTAGTGGGGTAATATGGTACTACAAGCTCTCTAGTGGGGTAATATGGTACTACAAGCTCTCTAGTGGGGTAATATGGTACTACAAGCTCTCTAGTGGGGCAACATGGTACTACAAGCTCTCTAGTGGGGTAATATGGTACTACAAGCTCTCTAGTGGGGTAACATGGTACTACAAGCTCTCTAGTGGGGTAATATGGTACTACAAGCTCTCTAGTGGGGTAACATGGTACTACAAGCTCTCTAGTGGGGTAACATGGTACTACAAGCTCTCTAGTGGGGTAACATGGTACTACAAGCTCTCTAGTGGGGTAACATGGCACTACAAGCTCTCTAGTGGGGTAACATGGTACTACAAGCTCTCTAGTGGGGTAACATGGTACTACAAGCTCTCTAGTGGGGTAATATGGTACCACAAGCTCTCTAGTGGGGTAACATGGTACTACAAGCCCTCTAGTGGGGTAATATGGTACTACAAGCTCTTTAGTGGAGCAACATGGTACTACAAGCTCTCTAGTGGGTAATATGGTACTACAAGCTCTCTAGTGGGGTAATATGGTACTACAAGCTCTCTAGTGGGGTAACATGGTACTACAAGCTCTCTAGTGGGGTAACATGGTACTACAAGCTCTCTAGTGGGGTAACATGGTACTACAAGCTCTCTAGTGGGGCAACATGGTACAACAAGCTCTCTAGTGGGGTAACATGGTACTACAAGCTCTCTAGTGGGGTAACATGGTACTACAAGCTCTCTAGTGGGGTAATATGGTACTACAAGCTCTCTAGTGGGGTAACATGGTACTACAAGCTCTCTAGTGGGGTAAATGGTACTAAGCTCTCTAGTGGGGTAATATGGTACAACAAGCTCTCTAGTGGGGTAATATGGTACTACAAGCTCTCTAGTGGGGTAACATGGTACTACAAGCTCTCTAGTGGGGTAACATGGTACTACAAGCTCTCTAGTGGGGTAACATGGTACTACAAGCTCTCTAGTGGGGTAATATGGTACTACAAGCTCTCTAGTGGGGCAACATGGTACTACAAGCTCTCTAGTGGGGTAATATGGTACTACAAGCTCTCTAGTGGGGTAATATGGTACTACAAGCTCCTTAAGATTTGATGGAGCATCACCAATCAAAGCTTTGTAGGTGAGGAGAAGAATTTTAAATGTGATTCTTGATTTTACGAGGAGCCAGTGCAGAGCAGCTAATCAGCAGATCATTGATCGCTGAGGTGTTCAGGGCCGAGTAAAATAACTTCAGTTTTGTCAGAGTTTAACATCAAGAAGTTCTGGACCAGACCTTCTCTAAAGACTAACTAAAACCTAATCCAGTGGCTTAGCAGGTGTCGTCCAGTCCATCATGACTAGGGTTGGGTACCGAAACCCGGTGCCAATATGGTACCGGTTCCAATACAACCGGTATTACCCGGACCGAAACGCAACGCACATTTCGGTGCTTCTTTCCGGTGCCTGAGCCGATTAAAATTGAAAAAAACTATTGTTGTGAACTTCTCTGGTGACTCCGCCCTGTCAGCAGGTTACGATAGCCTCTCATTTAACTTTGATAGCGGAGGCTGCGCCATGTGTGACTACGTGAACCCGTGTCGACAGTGTTGCCAGGTCCGCGGTTTTCCCGCGGAATTGGGCTACTTTTGAAATGTTGCCGCGGGTTGAATTTTTTGTCCGCTAGTTCGGGTAGACCTATTTTGCATGCAAATTACATGAATATCTTTAAATAAAAATCCATATTTTAAATGAAATAATTTATTTATACCCAAATCCTACCAAACTGACTCCAGATCAGCACGTACACGCCGACACATCCGCGCAGTGCCTTCGATCTCCGCGACCTTGTCCGTCACCATGGAAACATTGTCACGTGACATCTAAGCGCTTTGGTGCTAGTGACGTCACGGAGCCCTGAACCAGAGTCTGTAAGTAGAAGTGATTTCTAGCAAAGCAGCAGGGATTTGTGAATCTCACAGGAGCGGTGGGCGATAGGCGGTTCAGAATCGCCTACACGGGAGGAGCGATTCATAGGCGAGTCTGATTATGAATCGCCGACCTCCCCAACGGGGTGGGACGGTTTGGCGAGAATCACCTCGTGTGATTACTCCTACACCCCATCCCGGGGTGGGTTTGGTTCTGTGGGATTCACAAATGGGGCCCTTTTAACCCTTTAGTTTAGTTTATTTTATTTTAGTTTAGTTTATTTCGATCAGCAAAATATACAACAATCAGAATTCAACAAAAGAAGAAAGTGGCTGACCGAAAGGGTCGAGGCTGAAGCTATCTAGCTTATAAGTGCCCTAACCTATGATTTCTCAAAAAAACTTATTTCAAAGAACCATATATATATATATATATATTAGTGCTGTGAAAAATAACGCGTTAACGCGTTATGATTAAATTACAGGATTAATTAGTTAATTTGTTTTAACGCATTTAACGCATGTGCAGAATGAGCTTCCAATCCGTCTGTGTTGGTCGTCTCTACAGCAGCATGTCATTCTGTCTCTAGTGTCGCGTTAACACGACTCCGATCTCCGTCTCGCGCGCGCCGCAGAGCTCCGGTGCGGCGCCTGACGAAAAAAAGTCACTGCCCCCCCCATCATGAAGGAGTTATGCTTAGGACACCAACATGGTTAGCAGCTGTTGAGATATGTACTCAGATGTATATGTATATGTAATGTGATACTGTACTGTGGTATGTATATATGGTTACACCACAGGGTGGCGCTAGGGCTCAGGCTATAAAGGCTAATGTGTCACATGTTATGTGTTCAGTTGAAGTAGCTCTGACCGTGAGACTGATGTGTCTGAAGCTTGCTAAATAAATACGCCGACAACGGCTAAAGATAAATCCATCATTTATTCTTTCCTCCGAATGCACAGTGCTCCACAACTCAACAGGTTATGGGCCCAGGAGTCGCTCGAAGAAAAGTTTAACAGTTAGAAAGTCAACGAACTGCGGCTAACGGGCAGCTAGCTAAGAAGAAGAGCAAGCTCGCATGATGGAACAACGAGGAGGAGCAGGTTGGAGACGAAACCAAGTATGAGATTTGGGAAACCAAAACGCTGGGATATCTCCATTTGAATGGACTAAAGGACACTATTCTGAGAGAAGAGCAAGAGCGAGCAGCAGATGCAGGTAAAATGAGCTAATTTTACTGTTGGACGACAAAAGCCTCTCGTTAGTAATGAGGATGCGCCGATGATGGAAGAAAACTCTGAAAATATTGAGAGAGTATTATGCAGGAAGGGAAAGCCCGTATAATCAACTTGTACACCACGTTGACATCGCTCAGAAGGCAAGCCATGAGAGTATAATGGACTATATCATCAGAGCAGAAACCGCCATCACAGCGCTGAGGAACGCAGGTGAAACGTTAGGAGATGGATTGCTAGTGGCCATGGTTTTAAAAGGACTGCCTGAGAGTTTTAAGCCATTTGCAATACATGTGACGATAACATCACGTTTGCAGAATTCAAGACTAAACTACGAAGTTTTGAAGAAACGGAGAAGTTCAACGAGCTGAGTCGGCGACAGTGTGATGAAGACTCAAGGAAGAGTGAAGGCCCGCCAAAACGGTCGCCGTGACTGGAACAAAGAAGACAAAGAAATGTCATGTTTCAAGTGTGGCATCAAAGGCCACAGAGCGAGAGTGTCGACAGAAAACATGGTGCGACACACACAAAGATGCCACGACGGCGTAAGGACAAACAAGATGGTGTGAGTAAAGTCTCAGAAGATGACGGTGAGAGACGGAGGAACCAGAACCCAGCGGCAGCCGTGCAGTATCCAGGAGAAGGGTCTGATGGTGGACACAGGAGCTACCTCACATGTCATCACTGACATAACCTGGTTCAAAAGTTTACAGCGTTCAAGCAAGAAACGCACATTGTCGAGCTGGCAGACGGCACCCGATGCAGCGGAATTGCTCAGCGGAGGGGAATGCTGAGGTTTCATCGACAGCAACGGACAGCTAACAGGCGACGCTGAGAGATGCTTTGTTTGTCCCAGAGCATCTTCTCGGTGAAGGCAGCTACCACGAGTGGAGCTACGGTTGTCTTCAAAGAAGATAAAGATGTCCTGATAACCAGAGGCGGTACCAGGTTTAACATTCATGTGTATGGAAAGCTGTATTATTTGCATACTGAATGTGAATCTAATGATAAGTGTAATGCCTGTCACGACATACAGACATGGCATGAAATATTAGGCCATTGTAACTATGACGATGTTGCGAAGTTGCAAAATGTTGTTGTAGGTATGCAGATCAAAGGTAAAACGGGTAGGCCCGAACAAGAGTGTGAGGTGTGTATTCAGGGAAAGTTTGCCCAAACCAGAAATAGAGACCCTGATACCAGAGCAAAGGCTCCTTACAGATGGTACACACAGACCTTGCAGGTCCTGTATCCACTGAGTCGAGTGAAGGTTACAAATATGTGCAATCATTTACTGATGATTACTCAAGCGCAGTGTTTGTTTATTTTCTAAAGAAGAAAAGTGACACAACACAGGCTACGGAAAAGTTCCTAGCAGATGTATCCCTTATGGGAAGGTGAGGTGCATCAGATCCGACAACGGAACAGAGTTTACATGCAGTGATTTCAAGCAGTGTTGAGGAAAAATAATATCAGACATGAAACGTCAGCTCCTTATTCCCACACCAGAACGGAACAGCAGAGAGGGGTTGGCGTACTTTTTGAGATGGGTAGGTGCATGATAGCTGAAAGTGCATTAAACAAGCAGCTATGGCCCCACGCTGTACAAACAGCAGCAATGGTACGGAACAGATGTTTTAACAAACGTACAGGGCAGACTCCTTATGAGCTGCTAACCAACAAAAATGTATCCAAAATGCAAAAATTTGGGTCTGTATGTTACACATACAAACAGAGCAAAGGGAAGCTTGATTCCAGATGTGAGAAGGGGCATTTTGTAGGTCACGACAAGAACAGCCCAGCGTATTTGGTGTATCATCCAGATACAAACAAAGTACAAAAACACAGACTAGTAAAGTTTGTGAGGCAGTCAACTGTGGAAAACAAACACAGACAGGTGAGCCAGATCCAAGCGATAGCTATGATGACACTGTGAGACCCAGGACTACTGAAACCACGCAGGGGGTGAGTAGGAAAACCGAAAATAGTGATAGTCCAGGTACAGAAACGAGGTCTAGTGACCATAATCAAACGCAACAGAATGTGACAAGTGGCGAACCAGAGAGTAAAGGTATCCATCTAGAGAAAGAAGGAAGCCGAGTCATTTAGATGAGTTCATAACTGAAAACGGTGTCAGTGATGCGCTTCATATCACAGTAGACTACTGCTGTAGAGCGGTGTGGCATTCCACAGACATTTGGGAGGCAATGGGGTCAGCTAACTCAAAACAATGGACAAAAAGCCATGGATGAGGAAATCCAGTCCTTAAACGAGAACAAGACCTTTACCCCGACATCACTGCCAATAGGCAAGGAGACAGTGGGGGGTAGATGGGTTTACGCCATCAAGACTGATGCAGATGGGAGAGACAAATACAAAGCAAGGTTTGTGGCCAAGGGTTACAGACAGAGAATGGGAATAGACTATGAGGAGACGTTTTCACCCACGGCAGACATGACGAGTGTAAGGGTGGTGCTACAAAAAGCTGCACAGGAGAATTTACTCCTACACCAAATGGACGTGAAAACTGCGTGCACGCCCCATAGATTATGAGATCTACATCAATCCACCAGAGGGTTATGAAGAAAAAGAGGTATAGTTTATAAGCTAGAGAAATCCCTTCGGTCTTAAACAGTCCGGCCGAAATTGGAATAGGGTTTTGCACAATTGCCTTACTGAGGATGGATTCACACAAAACCCAGCCGACCACTGTGTTTATGCCAAAGAGTCAAAAGATGTAAAGGTGATCATAATCATATGGGTCGATGACTTGATCATTGCAGCAAGCAATGAAGAGAGACTGAAAGAGGTGAAAGAAATGCTCGCAGAAAAGTTTAAAATGAAAGATTTAGGCAAACTCAAAACATTCAGTCAATCAGATGGATGTGTAAACATGTCACAGGAAAGGTACACTAACAAGATACTACAGCGTTTTAATATGCAAGATTGTAGGACCAGAGAAAAACCCTGTAAACAGACAGAGGTGTAAACACTTTGACATAAAGTACCACTTTATCAGGTCAACTGTGATCGAGGGAAGGGTGATTTTGATGTATTGTTCTACCGATAACATGATTGCTGATGTGATGACCAAACCTGTAAGTAAGTTGAAACTGAAGAGGTTTGCAAGTGCTCGAGTGATATGTGTATGACAGAGGTTCACATTCATTCTGTTTTTGTGTGTTTCTTTTGCTTGAAGTATAGCAACCTGAGTTCAAGTGGGGGTGTTGAGATATGTACTCAGATGTATATGTATATGTAATGTGATACTGTACTGTGGTATGTATATATGGTTACACCACAGGGTGGCGCTAGGGCTCAGGCTATAAAGGCTAATGTGTCACATGTTATGTGTTCAGTTGAAGTAGCTCTGACCGTGAGACTGATGTGTCTGAAGCTTGCTAAATAAATACGCCGACAACGGCTAAAGATAAATCCATCATTTATTCTTTCCTCCGAATGCAACGGTAGCTGCTGCAACAGTGCTCCACAACTCAACAGCAGCGGTACTGGACATGGAGTTTAAAAGCAGTGTATATGGTTTGGCACGGGCATAGTTTGAGTTCTGATATTGGGCTGGTTTTAATTGGCCATTGGGCCGGTTTTGTCACACAGACCTGGCAACCCTGGCCGTGTGTGACTACGTGAGCCCGTGTCGAGCACACCAGCGTCAGGCTGGGCGCGACGGGGAGACCGTCACCGGTCCCCCTGAACGTGGAGACCGATTATGACGAGCAGCCTGAACTCAGATTAGTACCGTAACGTTTATTGCAAGTCTTGCATTCATAAAAGTAGGCCAAGAAATAATAAATTAGCCATTATAACCATGCTTAAGCTAGCTCGTAGCTAGCGCTAGCTACGAGCTACGAGCGTGACAGTCTGCTAGCAGATGTGTTGATGTCCAGCGGTCCCGGCTGTATACCCGGTGTTACCGGGAATATAATGACGGAGGAATAAAGACCGTGGGGAGTCACTTTGTTTCAGTGGAACTCTCTCTGTCAGAAGCAAAGCTTTATTTGTCACGTGTTATCTTCAGTCCCTCTGATTGGTTGTTCTCTTTGCCCATCAACACAGTGACAGGTTAACCCTATAAAGTCTGCACATGACAATACATATCACATCATATAATGGAGAACATTGTGTCTGTTAACAGTCTGATATCCGTTGTGTGTCGGTGCTCCATGATAACGGCTTCTACAGGGAATATGGCCGAAGAGGTTTTTAATGTCCTCATTGTGCGTTAAAAAATAAAAAAGTATCGGTTCAGGCACCGTTTAGGCACCGGTATCGTTTTAAAAGTACCGGTTTAGCACCGGTATCGGAAAAAACCCAAACGATACCCATCCCTAGTTATGACATGACTGTTGAATGTGGTTAGAGGAGCTGGAGCACATTTATGAACACCAACATTGGTCCTCATGCAGGAAGTGTTAGAAGAATACATTTAGTTGGTACCAACAGTTTGTTCTCACTTTGTTAGTAACTGTTGATTTCTGGGATTTCACTAATGTTTCCTCATTTTTAAGAACAGGTGGTCAATGTCACTCTGACCAAGATAAGAAAAAACTGATTGTTTCACAGAATGTCCAAAAAATGTGTTTAAAATGTGAGGGTCATAGATTTGTATTTTATCAATATCTTAGAACATTAAGTTAACAGGCTTGAGACTTTCCGCCAGAGGGGGCAGCAGAACACTGCGTCAAGTTACTCTTTACGGATTTATTTAGTCCAAAGTACCGGTCAAGCACCAAAGACACTGGTCGTTTACCATAATATACAGAATGATGAAATTAAGGTAAAAACTCAACTTTCATGACCGATTGAGGTGGAGGCAGTACTCCATCCACACTGAACAGGCTCTGCACATTTACAATAAATGTTGTTGAAGTGGGAAAGAGACAGAATGAAAGAAACTTGCTTTTAGTTTTGTAAAAATATTTTTATGTAACAATGTAAAAGTCATAACACAGAGCGAAAGACATTTAAACCAACATGAGCGCCCGGGTCCCACGCATCCGTCAAATCCTCCGCCAGTGTTGAAGAGAAGCTGCTGTGTGATTGGCTCCCCCAGGCAGCCCACTGTACCTCCAGTTAGTACTTTAGACGTTCCGCATACAACACAATAAATTATCAAAAGTATTGACTCGTGGTAAACTTAAGGTGACGGGACACCCCCGGTGTGAAGAGACCTCTTTGGCACGTAAGATAAATCATAAAATGTGACGTAACACAAACTGTAAACAGGAACAACAGCCATTACAAAATGCATTGTTTATCCACAGACGGCATTAACATATAAAAAAATTAAAAAAACAATAATCCGTAAAAAAATGTGTTTGGCAAATGTGACCGTCCGCCAGCGATAACACTCGTCTCAGTCTGCAAGGCCTCGTGCAAAACCGCGTCATCGTGGTGAAGGTAAGGGGGCGGGGGGGGGGGGGGTTCATGTTGGAGTCTGAAAGGGTCAGACTCCTCTTTGTTCTTTCTTTGTGTCTCAGGTTTTAACTTTGTGTCGGTCCTCCTCTGGTTTGTGCGTCAGCTCTGTTGTGGTTCACCGGCCGAGGTCTCTTTAGTGCAAATAGGCCGTCAGGTGCTGAGGCTGGAGGGGGGGGGGGTCATTTCCGTGGCGGAGGCGAGGCTGTGTTTGCTTTGGCACCTGGGACCGGTCTGGAAGGAGAAAGACAGAAAGAAGAGATTCTATATTCTTGTCAAACTCATGCTGTGTGTGTTTGTGTCTGTGGGTGTGTGTGTGTGTGTGTGTGCGTGTGTGTTTATCACCGCCTGATATCTCTTCCTCGTATCTTAGAATATAGCAACGTGTCTATCCACACCATCCAAAGAAATCATGACATATTGTAAATGACAACATACGACACTAAAATGGTGGACAAGTTCTTATTGTTAGGAAGATAGGAAATGAAAGGAGGACAGAGAGTGAAGCCAAAGTAGGGGTGCCTTTAAACGTGCATTCTCTCTCCTGACCACCAGGGGGCGACTCCTCTGGTTGAATAGAAGTCTATGCGTCATGTGTTTAGAGCTGTATTCTCTCTCCTGACCACCAGGGGGCGACTCCTCTGGTTATATAGAAGTCTATGCATCATGTGTTTAGAGCTGTATTCTCTCTCCTGACCACCAGTCAAAAGTCAGTTTGGGATCAAAAGTTGATTTGTTGACAGTAATAAAATATAAAATAATGTATGCATGATAATCGTGTATGTAATGTTATATTTTGATGAGATTAAATGCCACTATGCATGTAAGAATCTTCTTTGTTTCACTGACTTTTAAGGCATGAAGGAATTTCCTGGCTTGAACCCATAATCATAGGAAAAGTTATTATAAGCACAAATATCTACCATCAGTCACTGTGCTCCGAGGATATCGATTCTTAACCCATTCTTTTCCATAAACAGCTAACGCCTACTCTGAACACAAAGACACACTGAGTCTCTGGACCAGCTGGTGTTACATGTGAGATCTGATATGAGACCAGATGTCCAGACATGTTGATGGATTCCAGGAGCAGAGGATCGGTCATCTCCTTGAGCTTTCCTTCCTGACCTTTACCTCATGTACAGAACAGCTGCATCCTGAGAAGACTCGTTCAGACTGAGGGCGTAACTCATCAATGTATTGCTGATGGAGAACTGAGTGCATTACACGGTTTGTGATGGGACCGTTTATGAGCCAAAATCCTAAACACAAAACATCATGATATGAACAGATAGAAATACTGTAAGGGGCTATTTCTCACAGATAGATAAATAAAATATATTCATATATTCCTGCTTTAACACTCATGCCCCAAACACACCAGATAAAAGCAGGAGTCTACATACACAGTATTCTCTACGAGCAATCAGGCGGTCAAGAGTCTCCTCATCTGTTCTGCCCTGACTGCTCTCTGTTCCACCAGCAGTGATGTAGGGTGTTACTGGGTAGGTCTGGTCCCTGATGCACCAGACCCGAGTCCATGTGCCCTTGAGCAAGACACTTAACCCTGTGTTGCTCCCTGTAGCTGTGTCTACATGATTGTAAATTGCTTTGGATAAAAGCCTCAGCTAAATGACATGTGATGTAACACAACATAACAATGTGCAGTAACAATGTGGAGTAACAATGTGCGGTAACAATGTAGAGTAAAAATGTGGATTAACAATGTGGAGAAACAATGTGGAGTAACAATGTGGAGTAACAATGTGGAGAAACAATGTGCAGTAACAATGTGGAGTAACAATGTGCGGTAACAATGTAGAGTAAAAATGTGTATTAACAATGTGCAGTAACAATGTGGATTAACAATGTGCAGTAACAATGTCGATTAACAATGTGGAGTAACAATGTGCGGTAACAATGTAGAGTAAAAATGTGGTTAACAATGTGGAGAAACAATGTGCAGTAACAATGTGGAGTAACAATGTGCAGTAACAATGTGGATTAACAATGTGCAGTAACAATGTCGATTAACAATGTGCAGTAACAATGTGCGGTAACAATGTAGAGTAAAAATGTGGATTGACAATGTGGAGAAACAATGTGGATTAACAATGTGGAGTAACAATGTGCAGTAACAATGTGGATTAACAATGTGGAGAAACAATGTGCAGTAACAATGTGGATTAACAATGTGGAGAAACAATGTGCAGTAACAATGTGGATTAACAATGTGGAGAAACAATGTGCAGTAACAATGTGGATTAACAATGTGGAGAAACAATGTGCAGTAACAATGTGGATTAACAATGTGCCGTAACAATGTGGATTAACAATGTGGAGAAACAATGTGCAGTAACAATGTGGATTAACAATGTGCAGTAACAATGTGCAGTAACAATGTGGAGAAACAATGTGGAGTAACAATGTTGAGAAACAATGTGCGGTAACAATGTAGAGTACAAATGTGGATTAACAATGTGCAGTAACAATGTGGAGTAACAATGTGGATTAACAATGTGCAGTAACAATGTGGATTAACAATGTGGAGTAACAATGTGCGGTAACAATGTGGATTAACAATGTGCAGTAACAATGTCGATTAACAATGTGGAGTAAAAATGTGTATTAACAATGTGGATTAACAATGTGGAGTAACAATGTGCAGTAACAATGTCGATTAACAATGTGCAGTAACAATGTGCGGTAACAATGTAGAGTACAAATGTGGATTAACAATGTGCAGTAACAATGTGCGGTAACAATGTAGAGTACAAATGTGGATTAACAACGTGGAGAAACAATGTGCAGTAACAATGTGGAGAAACAATGTGCAGTAACAATGTGGAGTAACAATGTGGATTAACAATGTAGAGTACAAATGTGGATTAACAATGTGGAGAAACAATGTGCAGTAACAATGTGGATTAACAATGTGCAGTAACAATGTGGATTAACAATGTGGAGAAACAATGTGCAGTAACAATGTGGATTAACAATGTGCAGTAACAATGCGCGGTAACAATGTAGAGTACAAATGTGGATTAACAATGTGGAGTAACAATGTGGAGTAACAATGTGGAGTAAAAATGTGGAGAAACAATGCAGTAACAATGTGGATTAACAATGTGCAGTAACAATGTGCGGTAACAATGTAGAGTATAAATGTGGATTAACAATGTGCAGTAACAATGTGCGGTAACAATGTAGAGTACAAATGTGGATTAACAATGTGCAGTAACAATGTGGATTAACAATGTAACAATGTGGATTAACAATGTGCAGTAACAATGTGAATTAACAATGTAGATCAACAATGTGCAGTAACAATGTGCGGAAACAATGTAGAGTACAAATGTGGATTAACAATGTGGAGTAACAATGTGGAGAAACAATGTGCAGTAACAATGTGCGGTAACAATGTAGAGTACAAATGTGGATTAGCAATGTGGAGTAACAATGTGGAGAAACAATGTGCAGTAACAATGTGCAGTAACAATGTGGATTAAAAATGTGGAGAAACAATGTGCAGTAACAATGTGGATTAACAATGTAGATTAACAATGTGCAGTAACAATGTGCGGTAACAATGTAGAGTACAAATGTGGATTAACAATGTGGAGTAAAAATGTGGAGTAACAATGTGGATTAACAATGTGGATTAACAATGTGGAGTAACAATGTGCAGTAACAATGTGGATTAACAATGTGCAGTAACAATGTCGATTAACAATGTGCAGTAACAATGTGCGGTAACAATGTAGAGTACAAATGTGGATGAACAATGTGGAGTAACAATGTGGATTAACAATGTGGAGAAACAATGTGCAGTAACAATGTGGAGTAACAATGTGCAGTAACAATGTGGAGAAACAATGTGCAGTAACAATGTGGAGTAACAATGTGGATTAACAATGTAGAGTATAAATGTGGATTAACAATGTGGATTAACAATGTGGAGAAACAATGTGCAGTAACAATGTGGATTAACAATGTGGAGAAACAATGTGCAGTAACAATGTGGATTAACAATGTGCAGTAACAATGTGCGGTAACAATGTAGAGTACAAATGTGGATTAACAATGTGGAGTAACAATGTGGATTAACAATGTTGAGTAAAAATGTGGAGAAACAATGCAGTAACAATGTGGATTAACAATGTGCAGTAACAATGTGCGGTAACAATGTAGAGTATAAATGTGGATTAACAATGTGCAGTAACAATGTGCGGTAACAATGTAGAGTACAAATGTGGATTAACAATGTGCAGTAACAATGTGGATTAACAATGTAACAATGTGGATTAACAATGTGCAGTAACAATGTGAATTAACAATGTAGATCAACAATGTGCAGTAACAATGTGCGGAAACAATGTAGAGTACAAATGTGGATTAACAATGTGGAGTAACAATGTGGAGAAACAATGTGCAGTAACAATGTGCGGTAACAATGTAGAGTACAAATGTGGATTAGCAATGTGGAGTAACAATGTGGAGAAACAATGTGCAGTAACAATGTGCATTAACAATGTGGATTAAAAATGTGGAGAAACAATGTGCAGTAACAATGTGGATTAACAATGTAGATTAACAATGTGCAGTAACAATGTGCGGTAACAATGTAGAGTACAAATGTGGATTAACAATGTGGAGTAAAAATGTGGAGTAACAATTTGGATTAACAATGTGGATTAACAATGTGGAGTAACAATGTGCAGTAACAATGTGGATTAACAATGTGCAGTAACAATGTCGATAAACAATGTGCAGTAACAATGCGGTAACAATGTAGAGTACAAATGTGGATGAACAATGTGGAGTAACAATGTGGATTAACAATGTGGAGAAACAATGTGCAGTAACAATGTGGAGTAACAATGTGCAGTAACAATGTGGAGAAACAATGTGCAGTAACAATGTGGAGTAACAATGTGGATTAACAATGTAGAGTACAAATGTGGATTAACAATGTGGATTAACAATGTGGAGAAACAATGTGCAGTAACAATGTGGATTAACAATGTGCAGTAACAATGTGGATTAACAATGTGCAGTAACAATGTGCGGTAACAATGTAGAGTACAAATGTGGATTAACAATGTGGAGTAACAATGTGGAGTAACAATGTGGATTAACAATGTTGAGTAAAAATGTGGAGAAACAATGCAGTAACAATGATTAACAATGTGCAGTAACAATGTGCGGTAACAATGTAGAGTATAAATGTGGATTAACAATGTGCAGTAACAATGTGCGGTAACAATGTAGAGTACAAATGTGGATTAACAATGTGCAGTAACAATGTGGATTAACAATGTGGATTAACAATGTGCAGTAACAATGTGAATTAACAATGATCAACAATGTGCAGTAACAATGTCTTGGGAAACAATGTAGAGTACAAATGTGGATTAACAATGTGGAGTAACAATGTGGAGAAACAATGTGCAGTAACAATGTGCGGTAACAATGTAGAGTACAAATGTGGATTAGCAATGTGGAGTAACAATGTGGAGAAACAATGTGCAGTAACAATGTGCAGTAACAATGTGGATTAAAATGTGGAGAAACAATGTGCAGTAACAATGTGGATTAACAATGTAGATTAACAATGTGCAGTAACAATGTGCGGTAACAATGTAGAGTACAAATGTGGATTAACAATGTGGAGTAACAATGTGGATTAACAATGTGGATTAACAATGTGGAGTAACAATGTTCAGTAACAATGTGGATTAACAATGTGCAGTAACAATGTCGATTAACAATGTGTAGTAACAATGTGCGGTAACAATGTAGAGTACAAATGTGGATGAACAATGTGGAGTAACAATGTGGATTAACAATGTGGAGAAACAATGTGCAGTAACAATGTTGATTAACAATGTGCAGTAACAATGTGGAGTAACAATGTGGATTAACAATGTGCAGTAACAATGTCGATTAACAATGTGCAGTAACAATGTGGTAAAGTAACAATGTGGAGTAACAATGTGCAGTAACAATGTGGATTAACAATGTGCAGTAACAATGTGGAGTAACAATGTGCAGTAACAATGTGGATTAACAATGTGGAGAAACAATGTGCAGAAACAATGTCGATTAACAATGTGCAGTAACAATGTGGAGTAGCAATGTGCAGTAACAATGTGGATTAACAATGTGCAGTAACAATGTGGATTAACAATGTGGAGAAACAATGTGGAGAAACAATGTGCAGTAACAATGTGCAGTAACAATGTAACAATGTAGAGTACAAATGTGGATTAACAATGTGGATTAACAATGTGGAGTAACAATGTGCAGTAACAATGTGGATTAACAACGTGGAGAAACAATGTGCAGTAACAATGTGGATTAACAATGTGCAGTAACAATGTGGAGTAACAATGTGCAGTAACAATGTGGAGAAACAATGTGGAGTAACAATGTGCAGTAACAATGTGGATTAACAATGTGCAGTAACAATGTGAATGTGGATTAACAATGTGGAGTAACAATGTGGAGTAACAATGTGTAACAATGTGGATTAACAATGTGGAGAAACAATGTGCAGTAACAATGTGGATTAACAATGTGCAGTATAACAATGTGGAGAAACAATGTGCAGTAACAATGTGGATTAACAATGTAATGTGGAGTAACAATGTGGATTAACAATGTGGATTAACAATGTGGAGTAACAATGTGCAGTAACAATGTGGATTAACAATGTGCACAATGTGCAGTAACAATGTGGGTAACAATGTAGAGTACAAATGTGGATGAACAATGTGGAGTAACAATGTGGATTAACAATGTGGAGAAACAATGTGCAGTAACAATGTGGAGTAACAATGTGCAGTAACAATGTGGAGAAACAATGTGCAGTAACAATGTGAGTAACAATGTGGATTAACAATGGATTAAGAATGTGGATTAACAATGTGGAGAAACAATGTGCAGTAACAATGTGGATTAACAATGTGCAGTAACAATGTCGATTAACAATGGTAACAATGTAGAGTACAAATGTTAACAATGTGGAGTAACAATGTGGATTAACAATGTTGAGTAAAATGTGGAGAAACAATGCAGTAACAATGTGGATTAACAATGTGCAGTAACAATGTGCGGTAACAATGTAGAGTATAAATGTGGATTAACAATGTGCAGTAACAATGTGGTAACAATGTAGAGTACACAATGTGGATTAACAATGTGCAGTAACAATGTGGATTAACAATGTAACAATGTGAACATTGTGCAGTAACAATGTGAATTAACAATGTATAACAATGTGCAGTAACAATGTACAATGTGCAGTAACAATGTGATTAACAATGTGCAGTAACAATGTCAACAATGTGCAGTAACAATGTGCGGTAACAATGTAGACTACACATGTGGATTAACAATGTGGAGTAACAATGTGGATTAACAAGATTAACAATGTGGAGAAACAATGTGCAGTAACAATGTGGATTAACAATGTGCAGTAACAATGTCGATTAACAATGTGCAGTAACAATTAACAATGTAGAGTACAAATGTGGATTAACAATGTGGAGTAACAATGTGGATTAACAATGTGGATTAACAATGTGGAGTAACAATTGGATTAACAATGTGCAGTAACAATGTGGATTAACAATGTAACAATGTGGAGTAACAATGAACAATGTGGATTAACAATGAACAATGTGGAGAAACAATGTGCAGTAACAATGTTGATTAACAATGTGCAGTAATAATGTGGATTAACAATGTGGAGTCACAATGTGGATTAACAATGTGCAGTAACAATGTGCAGTAACAATGTGCAGTAAAATGTGGATTAACAATGTGCAGTAACAATGTGGATTAACAATGTGATTAACAATGTGCAGTAACAATGTGGAGTAACAATGTGCAGTAACAATGTGGATTAACAATGGTAACAATGTGGATTAACAATGTGGATTAACAATGTGGAGAAACAATGTGCAGTAACAATGTGGATTAACAATGTGGAGTAACAATGTGGATTAACAATGTGCAGTAACAATGTGGAGTAACAATGTGCAGTAACAATGTAATGTGCAGTAACAATGTGGAGTAACAATGTGCAGTAACAATGTGGATTAACAATGTGCAGTAACAATGTGGATTAACAATGTGGAAACAATGTGGAGAAACAATGTGCAGTAACAATGTGCAGTAACAATGTTAACAATGTAGAGTACAAATGTGGATTAACAATGTGGATTAACAATGTGGAGTAACAATGTGCAGTAACAATGTGGATTAACAACGTGGAGAAACAATGTGCAGTAACAATGTGGATTAACAATGTGCAGTAACAATGTGGAGTAACAATGTGCAGTAACAATGTGGAGAAACAATGTGCAGTAACAATGTGGAGTAACAATGTGCAGTAACAATGTGGATTAACAATGCAGTAACAATGTGCAGTAACAATGTAGAGTAAAAATGTGGATGAACAATGTGGAGTAACAATGTGGAGAAAAATGTGCAGTAACAATGTGGATTAACAATGTGCAGTAACAATGTGAGAAACAATGTGGAGTAACAATGTGCAGTAACAATGTGGATTAACAATGTGCAGTAACAATGTGGATTAACAATGTGGAGAAACAATGTGGAGAAACAATGTGCAGTAACAATGTGCAGTAACAATGTGGTAACAATGTAGAGTAAAATGTGGATTAACAATGTGGAGTAACAATGTGCGGTAACAATGTGGAGTAACAATGTGCAGTAACAATGTAACAATGTGCAGTAACAATGTGCAGCAACAATGTGCAGTAACAATGTGCAACAATGTAGAGTAAAATGTGGAGTAACAATGTGCAGTAACAATGTGCAGTAACAATGTGAATTAACAATGTGGAAACAAT
Source organism: Pseudoliparis swirei (assembly GCF_029220125.1). Lineage (NCBI taxonomy): Eukaryota > Metazoa > Chordata > Actinopteri > Perciformes > Liparidae > Pseudoliparis > Pseudoliparis swirei. Next base: position 17,481,470 of record NC_079408.1, read on the forward strand.
GTGGATTAACAATGTGAATTAACAATGTGGATTAACAATGTGGAGTAACAATGTGCGGTAACAATGTGTAGTAACAATGTGCAGTAACAATGTGGATTAACAATGTGATTAACAATGTGGATTAACAATGTGGATTAACAATGTGCAGTAACAATGTGGAGGAACAATGTGGAGTAACAATGTGCAGTAACAATGTGGAGTAACAATGTGCAGTAACAATGTGGATTAACAATGCGGATTAACAATGTGGATTAACAATGTGGATTATCAATGTGGATTAACAATGTGCAGTAACAATGTGCAGTAACAATGTGGAGTACCAATGTGCAGTCACAATGTGCAGTAACAATGTGGAGGAACACTGTGCTGTAACAATGTGCAGTAGCAATGTACAGTAACAATGTGCAGTAACAATGTGGAGTACCAATGTGCAGTCACAATGTGCAGTCACAATGTGGAGGAACACTGTGCTGTAACAATGTGCAGTAGCAATGTACAGTAACAATGTGCAGTCACAATGTGCAGTAGCAATGTGGAGGAACACTGTGCTGTAACAATGTGGAGTAACAATGTAAAGTAACAAGCTGGAGGAACAATGTGGAGTAACAATGTGCAGTAACTATGTGGAGTAACAATGTAAAGTAACAATGTGGATTAACAATGCGGAGTAACACTGTGCAGTAACAATGTGGATTAACAATGGTGATTAACAATGTGGATTAACAATGTGGAGTAACAATGGAGTAACAATGTGGAGGACAATGTGGAGTAACAATGTGGATTACCAATGTGGATTAACAATGGTGATTAACAGTGTGGAGTAACAATGTGGAGTAACAATGTGCAGTAACAATGTGGAGTAACAATGTGGATTAACAATGGTGATTAACAATGGTGATTAACAATGGTGATTAACAGTGTGGAGTAACAATGTGGAGTAACAATGTGGATTAACAATGGTGATTAACAATGTGGATTAACAATGTGGATTATCAATGTGGATTAACAATGTGCAGTAACAATGTGGAGTACCAATGTGCAGTCACAATGTGGAGGAACACTGTGCTGTAACAATGTGCAGTAGCAATGTACAGTAACAATGTGCAGTCACAATGTGCAGTAGCAATGTGGAGGAACACTGTGCTGTAACAATGTGGAGTAACAATGTAAAGTAACAAGCTGGAGGAACAATGTGGAGTAACAATGTGCAGTAACTATGTGGAGTAACAATGTAAAGTAACAATGTGGATTAACAATGCGGAGTAACACTGTGCAGTAACAATGTGGATTAACAATGGTGATTAACAATGTGGATTAACAATGTGGATTAACAATGTGGAGTAACAATGTGCAGTAACAATGTGAATTAACAATGTAGATCAACAATGTGCAGTAACAATGTGCGGAAACAATGTAGAGTACAAATGTGGATTAACAATGTGGAGTAACAATGTGGAGAAACAATGTGCAGTAACAATGTGCGGTAACAATGTAGAGTACAAATGTGGATTAGCAATGTGGAGTAACAATGTGGAGAAACAATGTGCAGTAACAATGTGCATTAACAATGTGGATTAAAAATGTGGAGAAACAATGTGCAGTAACAATGTGGATTAACAATGTAGATTAACAATGTGCAGTAACAATGTGCGGTAACAATGTAGAGTACAAATGTGGATTAACAATGTGGAGTAAAAATGTGGAGTAACAATTTGGATTAACAATGTGGATTAACAATGTGGAGTAACAATGTGCAGTAACAATGTGGATTAACAATGTGCAGTAACAATGTCGATAAACAATGTGCAGTAACAATGTGCGGTAACAATGTAGAGTACAAATGTGGATGAACAATGTGGAGTAACAATGTGGATTAACAATGTGGAGAAACAATGTGCAGTAACAATGTGGAGTAACAATGTGCAGTAACAATGTGGAGAAACAATGTGCAGTAACAATGTGGAGTAACAATGTGGATTAACAATGTAGAGTACAAATGTGGATTAACAATGTGGATTAACAATGTGGAGAAACAATGTGCAGTAACAATGTGGATTAACAATGTGCAGTAACAATGTGGATTAACAATGTGCAGTAACAATGTGCGGTAACAATGTAGAGTACAAATGTGGATTAACAATGTGGAGTAACAATGTGGAGTAACAATGTGGATTAACAATGTTGAGTAAAAATGTGGAGAAACAATGCAGTAACAATGTGGATTAACAATGTGCAGTAACAATGTGCGGTAACAATGTAGAGTATAAATGTGGATTAACAATGTGCAGTAACAATGTGCGGTAACAATGTAGAGTACAAATGTGGATTAACAATGTGCAGTAACAATGTGGATTAACAATGTGGATTAACAATGTGCAGTAACAATGTGAATTAACAATGTAGATCAACAATGTGCAGTAACAATGTGCGGAAACAATGTAGAGTACAAATGTGGATTAACAATGTGGAGTAACAATGTGGAGAAACAATGTGCAGTAACAATGTGCGGTAACAATGTAGAGTACAAATGTGGATTAGCAATGTGGAGTAACAATGTGGAGAAACAATGTGCAGTAACAATGTGCAGTAACAATGTGGATTAAAAATGTGGAGAAACAATGTGCAGTAACAATGTGGATTAACAATGTAGATTAACAATGTGCAGTAACAATGTGCGGTAACAATGTAGAGTACAAATGTGGATTAACAATGTGGAGTAACAATGTGGATTAACAATGTGGATTAACAATGTGGAGTAACAATGTTCAGTAACAATGTGGATTAACAATGTGCAGTAACAATGTCGATTAACAATGTGTAGTAACAATGTGCGGTAACAATGTAGAGTACAAATGTGGATGAACAATGTGGAGTAACAATGTGGATTAACAATGTGGAGAAACAATGTGCAGTAACAATGTTGATTAACAATGTGCAGTAACAATGTGGAGTAACAATGTGGATTAACAATGTGCAGTAACAATGTCGATTAACAATGTGCAGTAACAATGTGCGGTAAAGTAACAATGTGGAGTAACAATGTGCAGTAACAATGTGGATTAACAATGTGCAGTAACAATGTGGAGTAACAATGTGCAGTAACAATGTGGATTAACAATGTGGAGAAACAATGTGCAGAAACAATGTCGATTAACAATGTGCAGTAACAATGTGGAGTAGCAATGTGCAGTAACAATGTGGATTAACAATGTGCAGTAACAATGTGGATTAACAATGTGGAGAAACAATGTGGAGAAACAATGTGCAGTAACAATGTGCAGTAACAATGTGCGGTAACAATGTAGAGTACAAATGTGGATTAACAATGTGGATTAACAATGTGGAGTAACAATGTGCAGTAACAATGTGGATTAACAACGTGGAGAAACAATGTGCAGTAACAATGTGGATTAACAATGTGCAGTAACAATGTGGAGTAACAATGTGCAGTAACAATGTGGAGAAACAATGTGCAGTAACAATGTGGAGTAACAATGTGCAGTAACAATGTGGATTAACAATGCAGTAACAATGTGCAGTAACAATGTAGAGTAAAAATGTGGATGAACAATGTGGAGTAACAATGTGGAGAAAAATGTGCAGTAACAATGTGGATTAACAATGTGCAGTAACAATGTGGAGAAACAATGTGGAGTAACAATGTGCAGTAACAATGTGGATTAACAATGTGCAGTAACAATGTGGATTAACAATGTGGAGAAACAATGTGGAGAAACAATGTGCAGTAACAATGTGCAGTAACAATGTGCGGTAACAATGTAGAGTAAAAATGTGGATTAACAATGTGGAGTAACAATGTGCGGTAACAATGTGGAGTAACAATGTGCAGTAACAATGTCGATTAACAATGTGCAGTAACAATGTGCGGCAACAATGTGCAGTAACAATGTGCGGCAACAATGTAGAGTAAAATGTGGAGTAACAATGTGCAGTAACAATGTGCAGTAACAATGTGAATTAACAATGTGGAATGACAATGTGGATTAACAATGTGAATTAACAATGTGGATTAACAATGTGGAGTAACAATGTGCGGTAACAATGTGCAGTAGCAATGTGCAGTAACAATGTGGATTAACAATGGTGATTAACAATGTGGATTAACAATGTGGATTAACAATGTGCAGTAACAATGTGGAGGAACAATGTGGAGTAGCAATGTGCAGTAACAATGTGGAGTAACAATGTGCAGTAACAATGTGGATTAACAATGCGGATTAACAATGTGGATTAACAATGTGGATTATCAATGTGGATTAACAATGTGCAGTAACAATGTGCAGTAACAATGTGGAGTACCAATGTGCAGTCACAATGTGCAGTAACAATGTGGAGGAACACTGTGCTGTAACAATGTGCAGTAGCAATGTACAGTAACAATGTGCAGTAACAATGTGGAGTACCAATGTGCAGTCACAATGTGCAGTCACAATGTGGAGGAACACTGTGCTGTAACAATGTGCAGTAGCAATGTACAGTAACAATGTGCAGTCACAATGTGCAGTAGCAATGTGGAGGAACACTGTGCTGTAACAATGTGGAGTAACAATGTAAAGTAACAAGCTGGAGGAACAATGTGGAGTAACAATGTGCAGTAACTATGTGGAGTAACAATGTAAAGTAACAATGTGGATTAACAATGCGGAGTAACACTGTGCAGTAACAATGTGGATTAACAATGGTGATTAACAATGTGGATTAACAATGTGGAGTAACAATGCGGAGTAACAATGTGGAGTGACAATGTGGAGTAACAATGTGGATTACCAATGTGGATTAACAATGGTGATTAACAGTGTGGAGTAACAATGTGGAGTAACAATGTGCAGTAACAATGTGGAGTAACAATGTGGATTAACAATGGTGATTAACAATGGTGATTAACAATGGTGATTAACAGTGTGGAGTAACAATGTGGAGTAACAATGTGGATTAACAATGGTGATTAACAATGTGGATTAACAATGTGGATTATCAATGTGGATTAACAATGTGCAGTAACAATGTGGAGTACCAATGTGCAGTCACAATGTGGTGTACAGTAACAATGTGCAGTCACAATGTGCAGTAGCAATGTGGAGGAACACTGTGCTGTAACAATGTGGAGTAACAATGTAAAGTAACAAGCTGGAGGAACAATGTGGAGTAACAATGTGCAGTAACTATGTGGAGTAACAATGTAAAGTAACAATGTGGATTAACAATGCGGAGTAACACTGTGCAGTAACAATGTGGATTAACAATGGTGATTAACAATGTGGATTAACAATGTGGATTAACAATGTGGAGTAACAATGTGGAGTGACAATGTGGAGTAACAATGTGGATTACCAATGTGGATTAACAATGGTGATTAACAGTGTGGAGTAACAATGTGGAGTAACAATGTGCAGTAACAATGTGGAGTAACAATGTGGATTAACAATGGTGATTAACAATGGTGATTAACAGTGTGGAGTAACAATGTGGAGTAACAATGTGGATTAACAATGGTGATTAACAGTGTGGAGTAACAATGTGGAGTAACAATGTACAGTAACGATGTAACACGTGTCTGTGGTTTGTAATCTGTTGGGCAAAGAGATGTGGCAACATTGACAGGAAGTTGAACAATGTGTTTACTGGTGCCTCAGATAAATGTGACCGGAGTAAATATGAACAATAGGTCATTTAAGTTGTGTTTCATCGCCATGATGTGACCTTTGACCTTTGACACCTCTGCTCTGTGACCTTTCCCCTGAGCCGGCAAATGAATAGCCTCTGATTTCATAACAAGATGCCAGAGAACAGAAGCCCCTCCCCTTCACTCCACTATAGTGTGTCTGTGTGCCGGCCCACCTGAGAGCTCTGAGGGGGGGGACCGCCGAGACCTTGCCCACAGGTTTGGGTCCCACTGCCGGGGGCATCATGACCAGCAGACCTGGGGAGGGTTTGGGGACCAGGGTCCGGGCTGGACTCACGGTGGGGGAGGCTCCTCTGGCGGGGCTGAGGGGGAGGGGCCTCTGAGGCGGGAAGGGGGATGGTCTGAGCTCAGACACCAACTACAAGAGAACAGAAATATGGATTGATGACATTTACGTATTTCAGCATTCAGGTCACCAAGACACACACGACCGTTCAAAGGTTTGGGGTCACGTAGATATGTCCTTATTTTTCAAAGCACTATTTCTTCAATGAAGATACATTAAATGAATCATAAACTCTCTACATGTTAATGTGTAGATGACTATTCTCTTGTGTTAATGAAGTCTCTACAGAGGTGTATAGAGGCCCATCTCCAGTGTTCTAGTGGTACATTGTGTTATCGCCTTGGAAGACTAACGGAGGGGTATAAAACCCTTTAAACCCTTGTGAGCGCAGCTGAAAACAGTTATGCTGGTGAAGCTATAAAACTGGCCTTCCTTTGAGCCACAAGAAGAACTACATTCATATTTACAATATAAATCATTATTTTTAACCTCGTCAATGTCTTGACTAGATTTTCTATTCATTTTGCAATTAATTTGATAAATAAAAGAGCGTTTTCATGGAAAACACCAAATTGTCTGGGTGAGCCCAAACTTTTGAACGGTCGTGTGAATAATTATACGTTTGCACACTGCGGGGGAATACAATGATAAAATAAAAAGACAGGAAGAGACTAAGAGGTTGTCAAGGTTAGAAGAAGTGTGATCAGCACATGGACACAGCAGGAGCTTCTGTTCTGGACTGGATCCAGATGGTCTCCAGGATCTGTTCTAGCTGATAGGAAGACCCACTTCACACAGTGCAGTAGATTAAAATCACCTCCGCAGCTCTGGGATCAGATTCCAGAGGCAACAATAAAAAAAAATGCAATATGACATTCAGAAGTTGGCAATAAAGGCATTTTACACTTCACAGAGAAGCACTGATGAGAGAGGAGCGATCAATAGGAAAGCAATCAGACAAGAAACACACTGTTGGGTTCATTATTGCCATGAAGTCCTGCGATGAGTCCATCGTGTCCTCATCGCTCTGAGTGTTGGGATCTGAACTTCATGTTCAAATGAGTTATTTAGCTGGCCGAGCCCCCCTCATCTGTGTGTGTGTGGATATATATATATAAGTATAAGCGACCCTCATAGACCCTCATAGATAACTCATAGAACCATTTAGAAATTTTAGGATGACATTCCAGACCGGATGTAAACTATGTCCTGTAGGTTCAATCCGGTCTGGAATGTCATCTTAATATTTCTAAATGTTTTACACTGAATACCAAGAGGCAGCCGTCCCTTAACTTCAAGAGGGATAAGTATTGTGTTCTGCTTTCATATTCACATTCTCTATTCTGGATATGACATCATCTGGGTTGATTTTGATGTTATAGTTTTATTATATTATAGTCAATCATAGCACAGTCACAGGTAAAAAAAGAGAAGAGAAACCCTACCAGTGGAGATCGAGTGGGGTTGAGGGGCAGAGGTTTCCTGGGCGGGCTCAGTCTATGGGGGGTTGACGGGGACTTAGCGGGGCCCGCTGGGGGCTTGCCAGCTGGCAGAGGCGGGCGGACCACCTTGAGATCCCGGGCACCACCGTGGGGCGACTGGGCGGGTCTCAGAGGTCGTACGATGTTAACTGGCTGGGTGCCATTGGGCGAAGGGCCCGGTCTCAGAGGCAGCACCTCTTTGCTGGTGTGAGGCAGCTGGAATAACAACAAAGACAACAACAACAACGATAGCAAAGAAATTAAAATAATGCAACAAATAACTTATATTTTCAACGTGCGCAAATTCTTTGAAAAGCAAGTCGACATGTAATTGACGACGACATTGCAACACTTTATTGAAGAAGTTCCAGTATGGATTCGGTGGGAGGCATAGTACTGATAATAATAATAATAATAATAATAATAATAATAGAAATGTGGGAATTGTTAAAAAAACATGTAATCTTACTCCGGGACCTGAGCGGACGTCTGATACTGTTTCATCACAACGTTCTTATTGGAGAATGGGTCCCAAACTGGTTTCAGTCTCAGATTGTATCTTAGATATTAGACCACTAAGCAGAGCATACTCCTTATGGGGTGCCACAAGGCTCTTTCCTGGGTGCACTGCTTTTTAGTTAGTTTGCTACCACGGTGTTGTCCGGTCTGGGAGTTGTTTGGCTTTTGTCTTTGACTCTAACTGTTTTACAGTGTATTCACTTTATGAAAGTATATTGTTATATTTTGGTTGCCTAAAATATTTGTTCTCAGATTCTTATATTTTTTTGTAGTGTTACTTTTACTTCAAATTTTGTATCACTACTTCTTATTACTACTTGTTTGCTGTTACACTTGGGTCATTTGTGGAATTATCAATTATAAATAACTTATTTTATGTATTTTATTTTTGAATTGTTGATGAAAATGTTTTCTCTTTCATTTAGTATGCTTTCATTCACTACTCAACAACTAATAACTGATTGCAAACAAGAGTATTTACAATTATTTGTCTTGTGTAACAATGTGTGAGTGTGTGTGTCATTAATTTATATTACTGTAAATACCACAGAGCTCCATTTGTCTATAAAGACGCAGGATGAATCATGTTTACTCTTATTGTTCTTATCAACAATTCCTTCCCCTTTTTGTTTTGTATTTAATTCCATGCCAATAACACACGTGGAATAACCCGGAGCGGATACACATGCAATTACATAAACGATACAAAAACAAGCAAACAAGGACGAGACGAAATGATGCTGACGGCCCATTGGACCAGCAGCTGAGAACGTGGGAGGAAGCACACACACACACACACACACACATACACACACTCACATACACACACCACAGACTCTAATTGGTCACACAATATAACAAGCTGCTGGAAAATGAGGCCATTAAATATAAAGGTCAACAACATGGACGTTCTATTATTCACTAAAACACAGCGAGAGAAACAGTCACCCGCCTTCTATTTCCTCCCCTCCTTCCATTTATTTTATTTCTACCCCCACTCACACACACACACTCACTCACATACACACACAAACACACACACACACACACACACCCACAGACAGACAGACACACACCCGCCCGCTCACCCCCTTGTGGCTGCTGGCCTTGTTGATTGGTCCGACCACCTTCAGGTGGAAGGCGGGGTTGAGATGGCCGTTCTTCCCTTTCTCCACTGAAGCCTCCGTTCTGAGCAGAGAAATGACAGTTTATTTTATATACATATATAAAAATAAACTAGATACAATATATATGACAGCAGGCAGACAATAAACCATCCTTCTTCTCAATGTTGATTTCAGAGAAGGTCACAGGAAGCTCCTCATCCAGGAGGATGTGAGAGGAGTTGATATTACACTGTTGTACACATCCAGCACACCATCACTCCTCTGGAGGTGTGTGTGTGTGATGAATGGAAGTCCACTATTTACTCTCTTTATAGGACGCTTGTAAGGGTCTGTTCTGTGTCTACTTTGTCTCCTCGGTGTCTACTGTGTCTTCTCTGTTTCCGTCGTCCTGTGTGTCGTGCGTTTACCTGATCCTGCCTGTTTCGACCCTGCCTGCCTGCCCTGAACCCCGATTCTCTGCCTGCCCCTTTTTGGTCTTTGTTGTTTTCTATGTGGCAACGTTTGCCTCATTAAAGAGTGCCTTTTTGTTAATCTACACTGACTCCTGTTCTGTCACGCTGACGTCACAGGTAGGCGTCAGTGTAGATTAACAAAAAGGCGCTCTTTAATGAGGCAAACGTTTCCACACAAAAAACAACAAAGACCAAAAAGGGGCAGGCAGAGAATCGGGGTTCAGGGCAGGCAGGCAGGGTCGAAACAGGCAGGATCAGGTAAACGCACGACACACAGGACGACGGAAAAAAGACAACAATCCAGCCACAGACAAGGGAAAGAGTGGCACAATATACAGGACTGTCTCAGAAAATTAGAATATTGTGATAAAGTTCTTTATTTTCTGTAATGCAATAAAAAAAACAAATGTCATGCATTCTGGATTCATTACAAATCAACTGAAATATTGCAAGCCTTTTATTCTTTTAATATTGCTGATTATGGCTTACAGCTTAAGAAAACTCAAATATCCTATCTCTAAATATTAGAATATCATAAAAAAGTATACTAGTAGGGTATTAAACAAATCACTTGAATCGTCTAATTAACTCGAAACACCTGGAAACACATTTTCAAATGTTTGATTTTGTTTTGCTGTTATAAATCTTTTTTTTTACTTGGGCTGAGGAAATATTCAAATTTTATGAGATAGGATTTTAGAGTTTTCTTAAGCTGTAAGCCATAATCAGCAATATTAAAAGAATAAAAGGCTTGCAATATTTCAGTTGATTTGTAATGAATCCAGAATGCATGACATTTTTGTTTTTTTAATTGCATTACAGAAAATAAAGAACTTTATCACAATATTCTAATTTTCTGAGACAGTCCTGTATAGGGGGGGAAACAGGTGTACGGCATGAGACGGTAACGAGACGAGAGTGGCTGAGGGCAGGTGCAGGGAATGAAACAATCAAGGAGACAGAGTAGACACCGAGGAGACCCTTCCACGCTGGTGTTGCTTTCACCCCTTAAGTCTGTGTGGGAGTGTCACGGTGGATAAAACGGGGTCCAGGAGACAAACTGTCTCCAGAACCACAGCAGAGGTTCTGAGTGTGTGACACACTGTGTAGCTTCACAAACGCACAACGCGCTACAGGGGAACGCAGATGGAGAGTGGAGATGGGCGTGGTCTAACGAGGGTGCTGGAAGTGGAACTTTACATCCTGGGCCGGCTGCTGTGGTCCCAGTGGTCTCTAGTTCCGCTTTGGTCTCCACCAACTGAAGCATCTCCGTCTCTTTAGCTGCTGAATGCTCCACCGTGTGTGTGTGTGTGTGTGTGTGTGTGTGTGTGTGTGTGTGTGTGTGTGAAGACGGCAGCCATGCTGACCACTCTGTGGATGAGTGCAGCTCTAGAAGCCAACAGGTGACCTCTCCCTGGACATGTGCGTGTTCCTTCCCCCATGCATACACACGCATGTAGAGCCACAACAGGGCCTCCACTGGGGGCCGTGCATGGGGCCCTAGAGGCCCTGGGGCGTGGAGTCAGTGTGTGCTCTTAGTTCATTGGAGGCCTTCCAGTGACGCTCCATTCCTCCAATATTCAGACTGATGTTGGTCCAGGTCTTTATTTGGAAGGTCGTGACCTTTCAACGGCTGCTGGATCATTTCCAGGATGTTGGTGTAAATCACTGGGGAGCGCTTGAGTCTCTCCTGAGGCACTAACTGAGGAGGAGCTGGAGGCCAGGGCTCCCAAAGGAAGGCAGGACGTGGTCTGATGGGAAGTGACAACTTCCTTCCTTCCTTCCTTCCTTCCTATCCTGTGTTTCAACCCCTTCCTCCTCTCCCTTTCCCTCATGTATTCATTTCCCTCGCGTGGCCTTTTTGAATGTTGCTACATTTCCTCTCTCCTTCCTTTTATGGAAATATTCTCCTCCGACCATGAATGATTCATTTCCTCCTGTTACCTTATTGTTTCCTCCCTCCCAGTCACATGGTGTGACATGTGAAGGCTCACCTGCACAATAATACACAACAAGCCAGTTCTGAGATAGAGAAAGAATCAGGTTCCACAAATCATCTTTTCTTACCTCTGTGATTCATTTGGACTTAAAGGGTAACATCTGTGGTTACCCTTTGTGGTTACAAATGTGGTTTCTGTAGACGGCATTGCTCTAGCACCCAACACCACTGTAAAGAATCTGTTATCTTTGATCGGGACTTGTCCTTTAACTCCCACGTGAACCAAATCTCAAGGACTGCATTCTTTCATCTACGTAATATTTCAAAAATCAGGCACATCTTGTCTCAAAAAGATGCAGAAAAATTGGTTCACGCGTTTGTTACTTCGAGACTGGATTACTGCAACTCCTTATTATCAGGCTGCTCTAATAAATCTCTGAGGTCAACTCCTTATTATCAGGCTGCTCTATAAGTCTCTTAAGTCAACTCCTTATGATCAGGCTGCTCTAATAAGTCTCTTAGGTCAACTCCTTATTATCAGGCTGCTCTAATAAGTCTCTATAGTCAACTCCTTATTATCAGGCTGCTCTATAAGTCTCTTAGGCCCCTCCAGTTGATCCAGAATGCTGCAGCTCGTGTTCTCACTAAAACTAAGAAAGAGATCACATCACTCCTGCACTAGCTGCTCTACACTGGCTCCCAGTAAAATCAAGAATCACTTTTAAATTTCTTCTCTTAACGTACAAAGCCTTGATTGGTGATGCACCATCATATCTTAAGGAGCTTGTAGTACCATATTGCCCCACTAGAGAGCTACGCTCACTAAATGCGGGACTACTTGTAGTTCCTAGAGTCTTAAAAAGTAGAATGGGAGCCAGAGCCTTTAGTTATCAAGCTCCTCTTTTATGGAACCAGCTTCCACCTTCAGTCCGGGAGGCAGACACAGTCACCTCGTTTAAGAGTAGACTGAAGACCTTCCTCTTTGACAGAGCTTATAGTTAGGGCTGAATCAGGTTTGCCCTGGTCCAGCCCCTTGATATGCTGCTATAGGCTTATAGCTGCCGGGGGACGTTAGGATGCACTGAGTACCTATCTCCTCTTTTTTCTCTCCTTAAGGATGAATTTTCATCTCTCAATCACACGTTACTAACTCTGCTTTCTCCCCGGAGTCCTTTTGACTTCACGTCTCATGGGGTCATCGGACCCTATGAGACGGCATAGATCATATCTGCCTGATGGATCATCGAGGTCTGGGTCGTGGAATTCCTGCTCCTGACTACGCCACTGCCCTGTTGAGACTCCGCCCACTGTTGAGACTCCGCCCACTCCTCCATCTGCCTGATGGATCGTGGAGGTCTCCATCGTGGAATATGCCTACTATGAACTATTCATACTCTCTGTCACATTCATTGAATGTATTTTAACTTTAAATCTGTCCTTCTGTACACATGACATCTATTGTTCTGTCCATCCTGGAGAGGGATCCTCCTCTGTTGCTCTCCTGAAGGTTTCTTCCTTTTTTTCCCCCTGAAGGGTTATTTGGGAGTTTTTCCTGATCCGATGCGAGGTCAAAGGTCAGGGATGTCTATGTGTACAGATTGTAAAGCACTCCGAGACAAATTTGTAATTTGTGAAATTGGGCTATACAAATAAACAGAATTGAATTGAATCTGTATGTTCTACCCTCTTCCCTCGTGTTTTTGTATCTACGTGAACAACATTTTAGAATGTGTTTTTCTTTTGCTTGATCCGGTCTGTTTGTTTTTCCTTGGTCAAGGAGAAGTCTCTTGATATTGTTGATAATCTGGCATGACAATGACCATCTTTTAGAACACTAAGCTACACTCTCTCACTCATGTTTTCACCGTTGTCTGCTAGGTTTTAGGACAAGACTTCTCCTCGAGTTAGAAAGCAGCTCAACCCTGCAACAATCTAAGATTAGCCACTCGGAGACAAAACCATAGGACACCAAGTGGTTGTATAGAAGTCTACACGTCATGTCTTAAAGCGGCATTCTCTCTCCCGAACACCAGGGGACGACTCCTCTGGTTGTATAGAAGTCTACGCTTCATGTTTTAAAGCTGCATTCTCTCTCCTGACCACCAGGGGGCGACTCCTCTGGTTGAATAGAAGTTTATGCTTCATGTGTTAAAGCTGCACTCTCTCTCCTGACCACCAGGGGTGACTCCTCTGGTTGTATAGAAGTCTATGCTCCTTGTGTGCACACAGTACCTGTTGTTCTTGTTCTTCTCTCTCTGGGAAAGCCACTTGTGGTAACAGGAAGTCTTGATCCTGTAGCAATAGAAGAGCAGCAGCACAGCGGGCAGCAGCACCAGGAAGGCCAAGAGCAGCCCCACCACCAGCCCCACTTGACCTACACACACACACACACACACACACACACACACACACACACACACACACACACACACACACACACACACACACACACACACACACACACACACACACACACACACACACACACACGGTTGGTGTTCATGCCGTCAGGTTTCTAATATCTCTGTCAGATACATATCTGTCAATTGTTAAAACATCATTTCTGAACTTTAGACTCCGAAAAACAAAACCTTTAAAGCATCCCCCCCCCCACAGTGAGATGCTGATTCCCCCATCACAGTGAGATGGTGATCCCCCAATCACAGTGAGATGGTGACTCCCCCCCCCCCCCTCCTCTGCCTGTCATCTGGCTCCTTTCATGAAGCTGATCTGGGGTCAGTTTACGGGAACAATCAGATTTATTTTTATATATTTATATTTTTTTATTTTATTTTATTTTTATTTTTACTTTATTAATCCCCAAGGGGAAATTTGTCGTGACAGTAGCAGCAACACACAAGAATAAAAACAAAACACAAAATATAAGAAACAGGGATGAAAGATATAGAAGTATACAAGTAAAATAAAAGTAAAATACAAAACAAAATATATATGTAAATATACAACACACATGCATACACAACACACAACAACACTGACAAATCAAATACAAAAATATTAAATATAGACAGAGTGCAAAAAGCAAAGTGTGTGTATGAGTGCAGAGCAAATGAAATGAAATGTGTGTGTATGTGTGTAGTGCAAACAAATGAGATGTGTGAAGTGCAGATCAACATAGTGTAAGTATTCAGTTATTGCACTATGATCTGGCAAGAGGTGATCTGTTGTAGAGCCTCATAGCCGCCGGCAGGAATGTTCTCCTGTATCTGTCCTTGTGGCAGCGTGAGGAGACGTCTGGAGAAAGTCCTCCTCTGTCCCCGTAGGAGGTGGTGGAGAGGGTGGTCCGGGTGGTCCGGGTTGTCCAATATGGACACAAGTTTCTTCAACGTCCTCCTCTCCACCACCTGTTCCAGGTGCTCCAGCTGGCAGCCGATGATGGAGCCAGCCTTCCTAACCAGTCTGTTAGACGGCTGGTGTCACCGGCTCCGATGCTGCTCCCCCAGCAGACAATGGCAAAGTTTCATGGAGGGAAAAGCTGCCACATGGTACACATTTATCCATTTTCTAATTCACCCGCTAGTGTGCAGGTGGAGGGACGGCTTGGCCCGACAGCAGGATGTGTGTGTGTGTGTGTGTGTGTGCGTGTGTGTGTGTGTGTGTGTGTGCGTGCGTGCGTGTGTGAACTCACTGTCGTACTGGATGGGTCCGCTGTCCACGCTGCCTCCGAGGCCTGGCTTCTCACAGTTGGGTGGCGCCCAGCCGCGATTACAGTGACAGTTCCCATTACTGTTACACATCTACACACACACACACACACACACACACACACACACACACACACACACACACACACACACACACACACACACACACACACACACACACAGGCATTAGTTGATGACATGCTGCTCTGTGCCTCAGTATAGTCCTGTGTGTTTGTGTGGTGTGTGTGTGTGTATGTGGGGTGTGCGTGTGTGTGTGTGTGTGTGCTTGCAGCTCTACCAGCAGTAGTATAACACACTAACTTCCTGTTTACTTTACCGACTGCAGAACTCACATCATAAACATGCCTGTGAGTTAAAATAAATAAAGGTGTCCGTCTCTTTCTCATTCAGGCCCCGGTTATTGGGCCTTAATAAAGGAATGAATAAATAAATGTCCTTCAGCTCATATAATCACACTGCAGCAGCCTCAGACCTCCACTTCCTTCCTGTTATCTCTGGATCCCCATGACGAATGTTAGCTACGCTTCATCTTCACGGGAGTTATGTCTGTAATATCTCTGATGAATTCAGCCAATGAGAGTCCATATATGTATATATATATATATACATATATATATGTATATATATATACATATATATATATACATACATATACAGTATATATATACATATATACATACATATTTATGTATGTATATATATACATATATAAATACACATACATATATATATGTATATATATTAGGGCTGTCAGCGTTAACGCGTTAATCTATGCGATTAATTTGGCCACGTTAACGCACTAAAATATTTTAACGCAATTAACGCAACTTTGTTTACTTCCGGTGTTCGTTGAAGTTTTTTCACTCCTCTGAGTGTCAAACCGCGGCAGTACGGTTTAACACTGTTTCCGTTTTTAAAACAATTATTTCTTCGCGAAAATAAGGATCATAAATCAGTTTAACTCGTGGATGAATCAGTCGGGTTTCCTCCTGCTCCTCCTTCCTCCCGTCTCCCCCTCTGACACACAGAGGAACGGAGGGGCGACGTGTCGGGTGACGCGGCGCGGAAAGAACTCGTCACACGAAACCTTCACCGTGATTGGTCAATCCGTTTGTCTGTCAACATTTTGGGGGAAAAACAACCAATGAACACTCAGTAAATCACAAGGACCTCCCACCTCACGGGTGAGGCTCATTAGCAGCCTGTCAGTCAGAGAGCAGAGAACAGGGCGCGAGGAAACTGAGCCTCATTGAATAGAGCTGAGATTGTTCTGGAATGTTTGATGTAGAACACGTGGGGATGTGTCATATGCAAAAGTCTTTAAAAGGTGAATTTACATTTTTTTGTAAAATGGAGAAAATGAGCCCAGCCTCCAGAGGGTTAACGTGACATATGTGAATGTCAGTCAGTTACCAAGGCCACTGGTTCTGCTGCTGTTCAGTGTTAAAGATGACAGGACCAATGGGGTCTCAAATATACTTCTTTTTTTTTACTAATCTGGATGTTTCACTGAAGAAACAATTTATCATCCACAATATTAAATACATCGCTGGCACTTTATATGTAGGAGCCTCTTTGAAAACACAGCTCTGTGTTAAGTTTTGTCTTTAAAAAGAAGAAAAAAAACTTTTAATCGCGATTAATGAATTTCAAAATGTGCGATTAATTATTAAATTATTTTTAATCGATTGACAGCCCTAATATATATATATTTATATATATATACACATATATATATATATATGTATCGATATATATACATATATATATGTATATATCTATATCTATATATTTATATATACATACATATATATATATATGTATCTATTAGTGCTGTGAAAAATTACAGGATTAATTAGTATTTTTTTTTTTAACAGAGCTCCGATCCGGCGGGACGAAAAAAAGTCACTTGCACCACCCCCCGAGAATATCGGTAATATGTGATTAATCATGATTAATCCACAGAAACCTGTGATTAACCTGAATAAAATTTGTCATCGTTTCACAGCCCTAGTATCTATATATACATATATATATATATATGTATGTATATATACATATATATCTATATATATATATATTTATATATATATATACTGTATATATATATATATAAGTGAACACATCGGTCACATCGGCTTCTCGTTCCCCCGTGAAGAAAAGGGAAGTGGTCCATTTCTCTTGGACTCTTCTGCTTTGGACAAAGACATTTCCTGTGGCAGCAGTCGTGTTGCGTCATGTGGTCTGGATGCAGGAACGTGGTCTCTGTGAGACCACATCGGACCTGATGAGGACCATCTGGACCCCCAGTGGTCTCATAGGACCTGCAGCGGTCATTTGGCCTGCATGACCTCTCCCTTGGGGAAGTACCCCAGTGGACCGGACCGGACCCTTTGGCGTGCCGCTCCTGGCCCTCGCGCCGCATCTTGAGCTCCCCTGTTCTTATGCAATGGTGCGGTTACGTTTCCTGAGGTCAAAGGTTGACTCACTCCGACCCTGACACACGGCTTCACACGCTCATAAGATCACAGCTGAAGGCCACGCGGCACACTTCCACCAATCCATCCTTCAATGTGTTTATAAGATGTAAAGGAAGGTGTTACTGTTCCTTTAAGAGTCGAGGAAACGCTCCAATACATTTTCTTTTATTAGCTTGCCCTAAACTTCTCTCTCAAGGTTAGCATTTAAACTTGATTAATATCTCCAGACACCCCAAATAAAAGAGTAAACACCGTCCCGCTCCAGTTACATCCAGATGTAATTCACCCATCAGTACCAACATGCTCTTTATGACCCAAAGACAGCTGTGGACTCTCTCACGTCACGTTCAGGGGGCCTGGTTACTTTGAGACTTCTTCTCATTCAGTCTTTCAGTATTTGTTTTAAAGGCATTTCTACATGAGACGGGAACAGCTGTATGAAGCTGGAGGCCGTGGCATCATTGACAGCTCACACATCCTTCAGCCCTCTACATCGACAGGACTTCTAATATGTTCAACGCTTTTCTTCATAAGAATCTCCTGCTGTGGAAAAGCAGCCCTCCAGTGGACTGAGTACTTCCTGTGCTATTCCCCTTTATATCCGTGGACACGCCCCCAAAGCCCAGAGGATCAATAGGAGTCATGTGATAATGTTGAGTTAAAACACAGGAGTGGAATAATCCGGACTCAAAGCCACTTCATCCACGGTTCCCTGAGAACAGAGAAACAGCCTTACAGCACCGAGAGCACGGCGGGAGAGGGGGATCAGAGGAGGAGAGGATGCGTCTGCTGTCTTTCTTCAAGCTCATAGGATTTAAAATCCTAATTGAGTAACCCCCCCTGTACAGTCCAGTGGATGAACAGAGGCTGCTAAGACTTCTGACAGGTGAACATTTGGGTTCTCCGAGCAGGCAACCTATGGGAGTCAGACTTTATAGGTGGTTATCAATGTTCAGTCTAAATGTTCCCAATTTAAGCTCCTCCTCTTTTATGAACCAGCTCCACCTTCAGTCCTGGAGGCAGACTCCGCCCCCTCATGGAGACTGAAGACTTTCCTCTTATAGTCTGATAGTTAGACCTGAACCAGCTTCACCTGGTCCAGAACTGGAGATGCTGCTAGAGGCTGAGGGGGACGCTAGGATACACTGAGCTCCTCTCTCCTCTCTCCTTATGGACGCTTAGGATACACTGAGCTCCTCTCTCCTCTCTCCTTATGGACGCTTAGGATACACTGAGCTCTCCTCTCCTCTCTCTCCTTATGGACGTTTAGGATACACTGAGCTCCTCTCCTCTCCTCTCTCCTTATGGACGCTTAGGATACACTGAGCTCCTCTCTCCTCTCCTCTCTCCTTATGGACGTTTAGGATACACTGAGCTCCTCTCCTCTCCTCTCCTCTCTCCTTATGGACGCTTAGGATACACTGAGCTCCTCTCTCCTCTCTCCTTATGGACGCTTAGGATACACTGAGCTCCTCTCTCCTCTCCTCTCTCCTTATGGACGCTTAGGATACACTGAGCTCCTCTCTCCTCTCTCCTTATGGACGCTTAGGATACACTGAGCTCCTCTCTCCTCTCTCCTTATGGACGCTTAGGATACACTGAGCTCCTCTCCTCTCTCCTTATGGACGTTTAGGATACACTGAGCTCCTCTCTCCTCTCTCCTTATGGACGTTTAGGATACACTGAGCACCTCTCTCCTCTCTCCTTATGGACGCTTAGGAGACACTGAGCTCCTCTCCTCTCTCTCCTTATGGACGCTTAGGATACACTGAGCCCTCCTCTCTCCTCTCTCCTTATGGACGCTTAGGATACACTGAGCTCCTCTCTCTCTCCTTATGGACGTTTAGGATACACTGAGCTCCTCTCTCCTCTCTCCTTATGGACGTTTAGGATACACTGAGCACCTCTCTCCTCTCTCCTTATGGACGTTTAGGATACACTGAGCTCCTCTCTCTCCTCTCTCCTTATGGACGCTTAGGATACACTGAGCACCTCTCTCCTCTCTCTCTCCTTATGGACGCTTAGGATACACTGAGCTCCTCTCTCCTCTCTCCTTATGGACGCTTAGGATACACTGAGCTCCTCTCTCTCCTCTCCTTATGGCTTAGGATCCACTGAGCTCCTCTCCTCTCTCCTTATGGACGTTTAGGATACACTGAGCCCCTCTCTCCTCTCCTCTCTCCTTATGGACGCTTAGGATACACTGAGCTCCTCTCTCCTCTCTCCTTATGGACGCTTAGGATACACTGAGCTCCTCTCCTCTCTCTCCTTATGGACGCTTAGGATACACTGAGCTCCTCTCTCCTCCTCTCTCCTTATGGATGTTTAGGATACACTGAGCCCTCTCTCTCCTCTCCTTATGGACGCTTAGGATACACTGAGCTCCTCTCCTCTCCTCTCTCCTTATGGACGCTTAGGATATACTGAGCCCTCCTCTCTCCTCTCTCCTTATGGACGCTTAGGATACACTGAGCCCTCTCTCTCTCTCTCCTTATGGACGCTTAGGATACACTGAGCTCCTCTCCCTCTCTCCTTATGGACGCTTAGGATACACTGAGCCCTCTCTCCTCTCTCCTTATGGACGCTTAGGATACACTGAGCCCTCTCTCTCCTCTCTCCTTATGGACGCTTAGGATACACTGAGCTCTCTCCTCTCTCCTTATGGACGCTTAGGATACACTGAGCCCTCTCCTCTCCTCTCTCCTTATGGACGTTTAGGATACACTGAGCACCTCTCTCCTCTCTCCTTATGGACGCTTAGGAGACACTGAGCTCCTCTCCTCTCTCTCTCCTTATGGACGCTTAGGATACACTGAGCCCTCTCTCCTCTCTCCTTATGGACGCTTAGGATACACTGAGCTCCTCTCCTCTCTCCTTATGGACGTTTAGGATACACTGAGCTCCTCTCCTCTCTCTCTCCTTATGGACGTTTAGGATACACTGAGCACCTCTCTCCTCTCTCTCCTTATGGACGTTTAGGATACACTGAGCTCCTCCTCTCCTCTCTCCTTATGGACGCTTAAGATACACTGAGCACCTCTCTCTCCTCTCTCCTTATGGACGCTTAGGATACACTGAGCTCCTCTCCTCTCCTCTCTCCTTATGGACGCTTAGGATACACTGAGCTCCTCTCCTCTCTCTCTCCTTATGGACGCTTAGGATACACTGAGCTCCTCTCTCCTCTCTCCTTATGGACGTTTAGGATACACTGAGCTCCTCCTCTCCTCTCTCCTTATGGACATTTAGGATACACTGAGCACCTCTCCTCCTCTCTCCTTATGGACGCTTAGGAGACACTGAGCCCTCCTCTCCTCTCTCCTTATGGACGCTTAGGATACACTGAGCTCTCTCTCCTCTCCTCTCTCCTTATGGACGCTTAGGATACACTGAGCTCCTCTCTCCTCTCTCCTTATGGACGTTTAGGATACACTGAGCTCCTCCCTCCTCTCCTCTCTCCTTATGGACGTTTAGGATACACTGAGCTCCTCTCTCTCCTCTCTCCTTATGGACGTTTAGGATACACTGAGCTCCTCTCCTCTCCTCTCCTTATGGACGCTTAGGATACACTGAGCACCTCTCTCCTCTCCTCTCTCCTTATGGATGCTTAGGATACACTGAGTCCTCTCCTCTCTCCTTATGGACGCTTAGGATACACTGAGCTCCTCTCTCCTCTCCTCTCTCCTTATGGACGCTTAGGATACACTGAGCTCCTCTCTCCTCTCTCCTTATGGACGTTTAGGATACACTGAGCTCCTCTCTCCTCTCCTCTCTCCTTATGGACGTTTAGGATACACTGAGCACCTCTCTCCTCTCTCCTTATGGACGTTTAGGATACACTGAGCTCCTCTCCTCTCCTCTCTCCTTATGGACGTTTAGGATACAATGAGCACCTCTCTCCTCTCCTCTCTCCTTATGGACGCTTAGGATACACTGAGCTCCTCTCTCCTCTCCTCTCCTCTCTCCTTATGGACGTTTAGGATACACTGAGCTGCTCTCCTCTCCTCTCTCCTTATGGACGTTTAGGATACACTGAGCTCCCTCCTCTCCTCTCTCCTTATGGACGCTTAGGATACACTGAGCCCTCTCTCTCTCCTCTCTCCTTATGGACGCTTAGGATACACTGAGCTCCTCTCTCCTCTCCTCTCCTTATGGACGTTTAGGATACACTGAGCTCCTCTCTCCTCTCTCCTTATGGACACTTAGGATACACTGAGCTCTCTCCTTATGGACGCTAGGATACACTGAGCCCTCTCCCTCTCTCTCCTTATGGACACTTAGGATACACTGAGCTCCTCTCTCCTCTCTCCTTATGGACGTTTAGGATACACTGAGCTCCTCTCTCCTCTCTCCTTATGGACGTTTAGGATACACTGAGCTCCTCTCTCCTCTCTCCTTATGGACACTTAGGATACACTGAGCTCCTCTCTCCTCTCTCTCCTTATGGACGTTTAGGATACACTGAGCTCCTCTCTCCTCTCTCCTTATGGACGTTTAGGATACACCGAGCACCTCTGTCCTCTCCTCTAGGATACACTGAGCACCTCTCTCCTTATGGACGTTTAGGATACACTGAGCTCCTCTCTCATCTCCTCTCTCCTAATGGACATTTAGGATACAGTGAGCACCTCTCTCCTCTCCTCTCTCCTTATGGACGTTTAGGATACACTGAGCTCCTCTCTCCTTATGGACGCTTAGGATACACTGAGCTCCTCTCTCCTCTACTCTCTCCTTATGGACGTTTAGGATACACTGAGCTCCTCTCTCCTCTCCTCTCTCCTTATGGACATTTAGGATACACCGAGCACCTCTGTCCTCTCCTCTAGGATACACTGAGCCCTCTCCTTATGGACGTTTAGGATACACTGAGCTCCTCTCTCATCTCCTCTCTCCTAACGGACATTTAGGATACACTGAGCACCTCTCTCCTCTCCTCTCTCCTTGTGGACGTTTAGGATACACTGAGCTCCTCTCTCCTTATGGACGCTTAGGATACACTGAGCTCCTCTCTCCTCTACTCTCTCCTTATGGACGTTTAGGATACACTGAGCTCCTCTCTCCTCTCCTCTCTCCTTATGGACATTTAGGATACACCGAGCACCTCTGTCCTCTCCTCTAGGATACACTGAGCACCTCTCTCCTTATGGACGTTTAGGATACACTGAGCTCCTCTCTCATCTCCTCTCTCCTAACGGACATTTAGGATACACTGAGCACCTCTCTCCTCTCCTCTCTCCTTGTGGACGTTTAGGATACACTGAGCTCCTCTCTCCTTATGGACGCTTAGGATACACTGAGCTCCTCTCTCCTCTACTCTCTCCTTATGGACGTTTAGGATACACTTAGCTCCTCTCTCCTCTCTCCTTATGGACGTTTAGGATACACTGAGCTCCTCTCTCCTTATGGACGCTTAGGATACACTGAGCTCCTCTCTCCTCCTCTCTCCTTATGGATGCTTAGGATACACTGAGCTCCTCTCTCTCCTCTCTCCTTATGGACGCTTCGGATACACTGAGCACCTCTCTCCTCTCCTCTCTCCTTATGGACGTTTAGGATACACTGAGCTCCTCTCTCCTCTACTCTCTCCTTATGGACGTTTAGGATACACTGAGCTCCTCTCTCCTCTCCTCTCTCCTTATGGACGCTTCGGATACACTGAGCTCCTCTCTCCTCTCCTCTCTCCTTATGGTTGTTTAGGATACACTGATCTCCTCTCTCGTCTCCTCTCTCCTTATGGACGTTTAGGATACACTGAGCTCCTCTCTCGTCTCCTCTCTCCTTATGGACGTTTAGGATACACTGAGCACTAGGGCTGCAACAACGAATCGATAAAATCGATAAAAATCGATTATTAAAATAGTTGGCAACGAATTTCATTATCGATTCGTTGTGTCGCGCGATTATTACGGCGCTCAATAAGTCACGGAGTATAAACAAAGTTGAGTTGAGCGCAGAAAGGCGCAGGTGAAACCAGAGGGAGAGGAGCGACGGAACGCTGCGTTGTGAGAGCCAATCAGCGCTGAGCTGCTCCTCTGTTGATGAATCTAATTGGCTGCTGCTGCTCACGTGGCGCTGGATGCGGAAGTCATTCACGTCGTCGGAGACATTCACGGAGCTGAGTGCGCCTCCGGGTGACGTTATGAACCCCGACACCAGGGCGCTACATGTCACGGCGTGTGTGGCATTTCCACAAGAGTATAACGTAGAAAACGTGGTTATTTATTCCGTGGTGGATGGCGGAAAATATTTTTCCACGGAGAAAGGCAACGGAGATAAGCCACGCCCCCACTCGCTGTGAGCGCTGCGCGTGCAGACAACATTTAACGGAGCGGAGCAGCGCGTGCGCTCTGATCGCTCTTTTAATGAAGTATCGATACTAAAAATATGCTAAATCACATCGTTTTTAACGTACGGGTACTTTGTTAGCATCGCTACACCGTGCAGCGTGACAGCAGCAGATGTAGCGGACTAACATTCAAGCTAACCTAACTTCCCAAACGCTGTGGACATCTGAACGCTGATTGGCCGAGACGCGACACGCCCCATCAAAGATGTTTTATTGTGAAGAGCACCTCTTCACATTTTTTCCGCGTCTCACTGTAATCTCAACGGCAGCGGGCCAGGTGAACAAAATAATAAATCGGAACGCGTCTCTGATATTGTTCAGGGGGCGGGGCCACATGGGGACCACTGCTCAGGAGAGGAAAGCTGTCAGTCTGTTTGTGACGGGTTCATCACCATGGTGACCAGTGAACAGGTTCATCCACATGCTGACCAGTGAACAGCTTCATCACCATGGTGACCAGTGAACAGGTTCATCACCATGGTGACCAGTGGATCTCCAGGACCTTTCCATGACTTTAAACCAAATTTCCATGATTAAACATTTTATGAAAACTCTGTCTATACGTGACAAAGTGAGAAGATGTAGTATTTAAACTAACAATGAGAATTCCAAAGCATACCGTATATATCCCGTGTAAATTAAAATTGGAATAAAACAAATTTGCATTACTTTTCCAAATATTTTGGGATTTTATTTTTTTCAATTACTTTTTTAGGCCTGCTAATAGCCATTTAAAAATTCCATGACTTTTCCAGGTTTTCAATGACCGTACGGACCCTGTTTTGAATAAAGGGTTGAAAATTAACGTTTTTTTGTTTTTTCATCCGATTAATCGATTAATCGATAAAATAATCAACCGATTAATCGATTATCAAAATAATCGTTAGTTGCAGCCCTACTGAGCACCTCTCTCCTCTCCCCTCTCTCCTTATGGATGAGTTTTCATCTCTCCATCACGCAGCGCTCCCTAACGCCTGGAAACACTGATGTGTAGAAGTCCACATGACGGTGACCACACTAAAACCTTCGTACATGTACTTTTCACCACGGCAGTGTTTCTCTGTCCTGGTTCACCCGATTTGTTTATGAGTGAGAGGAAACAACGTCACCTTCCTAAAATAATGGAGTCATTTTATGACAACAAATATTGTTTTGCCTGAACCGCGCTGCCAATGGGAAGCCGGTGAGGGACCAGGTGCTCGTCACTGACGTCAGGCGGCAGTGTGTTCGATCCTGGTCAACTTTACGGGTATTTTAACTCTTGCTTACGATGATGTTTGAAGGCCGTTCACAGAACTAACGCCACATAAACAAACCACCACCTGGAAAGAGGTCAGAGTGAGAGTTCTGTGATGAATTCCCCGTCTCTGCATGCTCGCCTGCTCCTAAAGTAACAAGTGTTCCAGCCTCACGCCTCTCCAGCGCTGGCTTGCTGGCTCATACACTATGCATGGCTCCTCCTTATCTGCCTCCGGCTGCTCGTACGGCCCCGTGGACAGTTCATCACTCCAGCCGCCGGAGCCCAGACATTCCTCTCCACGCAGCCCAAGGACACGGTGTGACAGTAAGATTAGGGAGCTAAGTGAGTTGGGTCCGTCTGTGTGTGTGTTTGTCTGTGTGTTTGTTTGTGTGTGTCTGTGTATGTGTGTGTGTGTGTGTGTGTGTGCCTACCCCTCTGCCGTGACAGCGTGTGATGCAAGTCTCCAGCTCGGTGAAAGAGGCATTCAGGCATCGGCGGTCTCTGCACACCTGAGGAGACACAAGCAGGAAGAACACCTACTGTGTGAGAGATTACAGACACACACACACACACAGACACACACACATACATAGACATATATACACACACACGCACACACATATACATAGACACACACACACACACACGCACACACACACACACACCCACACACACACAGACACATAGACACACACATACACAGACACACACACACAGCAGCATCACTATCCGGTTTCCATCCCTCAGCGGATGTTTATCGAGCTGCTTTTAGTCTCATTTTAATTTCCATGTCCATCAATCAGCGACGTGGTGAAGAAGAACAAAGACTGGAGAGACATTTAAAGACCAGACAACGGCTTTCATACACGCTGCTGGGGAGGATCAAGACTTTTCACTTTTAAATGTTCTTTATTTTGACATCAATCTACCTGCAGAACAATAATAAATCATAATAATAATAATGTGTGTGTGTGTGAGTATGTGACTCGAGGCAGCAGCTTTGTGCGACCTCTGCATTATCTCCGGTTCAATCTGATGACTCATGCTTCGTCTTCTCTGGACAGCAGAAGATATTCTCACACGTCACTCATGCAGCGCGGCGTCCACACAGAGGCAGCGCAGTGTCCTGGAGGAACGGACTCCTCTGTGTGTGTGTGTGTGTGTTTGTTTTCATACATATGTATTTCACATGCATAATGCAGCTCTTATTTGTATGATTTGGTGTCTGCTCAGAAATTGATATTCCAATCAGCTTCTGTGTTGCCACCCAATCAATGTGAGAGAAACCAGCAGCAGCCCTGCAGGCCTGTCCTTTAGTTTCCATGAAGAGGTCATGAAATGATGTTAAACGATCAGTTCTGCAGCAGGAGAACGTGGCTGGGAGCCGTGGGAACAGACTGGAGGGGTGTCACCACTATCCCTACCTGGAGTCAATTAAACGGTCTGCACAGTTCATCTACTTGAAGAGGTCAAAGGTCAGAGGAGCTTTGAGGGGCAGACGACCACCAACATGTGGGAACTGAGCTCTCGAAGTTCCTCAAAAGCCAACATGTGAATCAAGAATGCCACGTATTGTTCAGCTTTAGAGGTTTGAAGTGACAACGCTTTGCTTCGGCTTATTATGAATAAATAAAGACTGAATGCCACTAAGATGGCTCGAGAAAAACGTCACTATCTGCCTTTGGATTGGTTCCCTGGAATGCAGCCCGGGCTGCCTCCTGCTGCGGCCTCCCCAGGAAACGGAGGCTGCACAAAGGAAGTCAGGCAACCAGAACAGGAAGTAGCTGTCGGTCGCTATCCCCAGTTAGCAAAGAGTCTCCATTTGCACCCCTGTATTACGTCATCGTATGGTGCTTCCTACTCATTCATTCAGGTATATGTTCATATGTTTACATATTTACACTACAGTTCAAAAGTTAGGAGACATGTAGAAATGTCCTTATTTGTCAAAGTACTGTTTCTTCAATGAAGATACATTAAATGAATCATAAACTCTCTACATGTTAATGTGTAGATGACTATTCTCTGGTGTTTAATGAAGTCTCTACATAGTGTGTAGAGGCCCATCTCCAGTGTTCTAGTGGTACATTGTGTTATCGCCTTAGAAGACTAACGGAGGGGTAGAAAACCCTTAAACCCTTTTGATGCGAGCGCAGCTGAAAACAGTTATGCTGGTGAAGCTGAAAAACTGGCCTTCCTTTGAGCCGCAAGTAGAACAACATTAATATTTACTATAAAAATCATTATTTATAACCTCGTCAATGTCTTGACTAGATTTTATATTAATTTTGTAATTAATTTGACAAATAAAAGTGTGAGTTTTCATGGAAAACATGAAATTGTCTGGGTGACTCCAAACTTTTGAACGGTAGTATATGTATTAAAGCACTTCATAGGCCGACCTTGCCCTCTCCACACTTGGTGCCAGTCATGACCAGGCCCGGGTCGGGCAGGTCGCCCTGGCCGTCCTGGGTGCTGTAGACGTAGGTGCCGCGGCACTTCACCTCCACGCCGCCCGTCTTGATAGTGGTGTCGATGGACACGGCGTTGGTGCCTTTGGGCTTCTTGGCCGCGCTGTGGCACTGGATCTTACCGCACTTTGCATCCCTGGGTGGAGACACAAGCACACAGGAAACAGCGTCATCGGAGCACCACGGTCATTCACAATAAGTACACAATAAGTACACAATAATTTCACAATAAGTACACAAAAAGTACACAACAAGAATCAGTTGGACTTCTGCAGTGAATCCATCCAGCACCCGGTGGCAGAGGTTTTCTTTTATTTATGCCGCTCATCGCAGAGGGCCAAACAAACCATAATTCATCATTCCTCTGGCCATAGAGCTCGACTTCTAACCTCTGAATGACCTCTGACCCCAGGAGCTCCAGTCGAGTTATAAAGTGGCTTCATTATGTCATTCATCTATTTTCTTTCTGATGTACTACAGCAGAGGAGATGTAATCATATTTTCACTTTATGGTGTAATAACTACAACTCATTCAACAAATAACAATCGTCTTTTGGATACTGTATTAAAGGAAAATATACTCAACATGCATCCTCCTGAGTAAAATGGTGATTCAAGTAAGTAATACACACACACACACACACACACACAGGCAAACAAACAAAGAGAAAAGAGCAGCTCTGTGTTTAGTATTCACAAGTCTTACCAACAGGTAATCTTAATGTGTATTTACATTTCCTCTAATCAGCCCAGGAAACACACTGATGACTCCTGAGGGATCCATCATGGATCATACGAGGCAGCCGTCAACCAATTAAATGCTCAGCCTGATTTACAGAGCTGAAGCTGTGATGAGGCTCTGAGGCACAGCGCCATGTTCACAGTGTGTGAGTGTGTGTGTGTTCGGATGGATGTGAGATGTTCACATGGCGACATCCAGACCAGACGAGTGGCCGGGGATAGGAGGACTTTGGTCACGGCTTCATAGAAGCTTGTATTGATCACGTGGTCCCTGTGGACTCATGGGCGGCATGGAACTGAATCCAACCGCAGGAACGAGGGCTGGTGCTGCTCGTCATGGATTTGGATGAACACAAGACATCTGAGAGCTCAAGAATAAAGCTGAAACAAGAATACTGGGAGACAGACATGGTCATGGTCAAAGGAAAGAAGTTGCACTATTTTGAGAATTTAATAATTCTCTTGATTTATTCTTATTGATTATTGATTTAAAGTAAGAATGAATAACTAAATGTATCCTCAGTTGATCCAGAATGCTGCAGCTCGTGTTCTCACTAAAACTAAGAAAAGAGATCACATCACCTGCATTAGCTGCTCTGCACTGGCTCCATGTAAAATCAAGAATCACTTTTAAAATTCTTCTCTTAATGTACAAAACCTTGATTGGGGATCATCATATCTTAAATAAATATACACTTTTATTAATCCCCAAGGGGAAATTAGTTCTCTGCATTTAACCCATCCTTAGTTATTAAGGAGCAGTGGGCTGCAGTGATGCGCCCGGGAAGCAACTGGGGGTTCAGTGCCTTGCTCAAGGACACTTCGACTTGCTACTAATGGGGAGAGCGGGGATCGAACCCACAACCTTGCGGTTGCAGGACAGCCCTCTTACCCCACTGAGCTACAGGAGCTTGTAGTACCACATGGCCCCACTAGAGAGCTTGTAGTACCATGTTACCCCACTAGAGAGCTTGTAGTACCATGTTACCCCACTAGAGAGCTTGTAGTACCATGTTACCCCACTAGAGAGCTTGTAGTACCATGTTACCCCACTAGAGAGCTTGTAGTACCATGTTACCCCACTAGAGAGCTTGTAGTACCATATTACCCCACTAGAGAGCTTGTAGTGCCATATTACCCCACTAGAGAGCTTGTAGTACCATGTTGCCCCACTAGAGAGCTTGTAGTACCATGTTGCCCCACTAGAGAGCTTGTAGTACCATGTTACCCCACTAGAGAGCTTGTGGTACCATATTACCCCACTAGAGAGCTTGTAGTGCCATATTACCCCACTAGAGAGCTTGTAGTACCATGTTACCCCACTAGAGAGCTTGTTGTACCATATTACCCCACTAGAGAGCTTGTAGTACCATGTTACTTACTGCCCACTAGAGAGCTTGTAGTACCATGTTACCCCACTAGAGAGCTTGTAGTACCATGTTACACCACTAGAGAGCTTGTAGTACCATATTGCCCCACTAGAGAGCTTGTAGTACCATGTTACCCCACTAGAGAGCTTGTAGTACCATATTACCCCACTAGAGAGCTTGTAGTGCCATATTACCCCACTAGAGAGCTTGTAGTACCATGTTACCCCACTAGAGAGCTTGTAGTACCATGTTACCCCACTAGAGAGCTTGTAGTACCATGTTGCCCCACTAGAGAGCTTGTAGTACCATGTTACCCCACTAGAGAGCTTGTAGTACCATGTTACCCCACTAGAGAGCTTGTAGTACCATGTTACCCCACTAGAGAGCTTGTAGTACCATATTACCCCACTAGAGAGCTTGTAGTACCATGTTGCCCCACTAGAGAGCTTGTAGTACCATGTTACCCCACTAGAGAGCTTGTAGTACCATGTTACCCCACTAGAGAGCTTGTAGTACCATGTTACCCCACTAGAGAGCTTGTAGTACCATGTTACCCCACTAGAGAGCTCCATGTTACCCCACTAGAGAGCTTGTAGTACCATGTTACCCCACTAGAGAGCTTGTAGTACCATGTTACCCCACTAGAGAGCTTGTAGTACCATGTTACCCCACTAGAGAGCTTGTAGTACCATGTTACCCCACTAGAGAGCTTGTAGTACCATATTACCCCACTAGAGAGCTTGTAGTACCATGTTACTCCACTAGAGAGCTTGTAGTACCATGTTGTCCCACTAGAGAGCTTGTAGTACCATATTACCCCACTAGAGAGCTTGTAGTACCACATTGCCCCACTAGGGAGCTGACTCACTAAATGCGGGGCTACTTGTGGTCCCTAGAGTCTAAAGTAGGAGGAGCCAGAGCCTTCAGGTATCAAGCTCCTCCTCTTTAATGCACCAGCTCCACCTTCAGTCCTGGAGGCAGACACAGTCACCTCATGGAGACTGAAGACTTCCCTCTTGATGGTCTTATAGTTAGGATCAGGTTTTTTTTTTTTTTTAATATATATTTTTTTATAATGGTTTATTTAATAAGGGACAGTGCACATTGATAAAAACTTTGCAGTAAATGTGCCAGAGTTAGCCAAGAGGCTATTTTTCATCTGTAGTCCCAATGTTGCTGATGTTAAGAACAAACCTAAAAACATAAGATTACAAATACAATCTACAGATAAAGCAAATAAAATAAGGGAGAACAATGTTAAAATGGACAGAATAAAAACATAATGTCAGAGATACAACGTAAAAGCTTACAGACTAAATGTGACATATAACTGCAAACAGAGATGCTGCTATAGGCAGATAGGCTGCTGGGCTTCACGTCTCATAGGGTCCATTGGACCTGGCTGTGCTGGCCCCTGACTCCTTGTCCCAGCTTCCTGCATCCGGCCCCTAGATCGTGTTCTGGGCCTGGCCTCCTTCCTCATTGGCCCTGCCTCCTTCTTTGTGCCTCCTGCCTCGAGGGCCCCGCCTCTTTCGCGATGCCTCCTGCCATGGCCCCGAGAGTAATGTCGTGGTGGGTGAAACCAAAACATTCAGGTAAAAGAGGCTGAATGCTCTGCAGCAACTGTAGAGCGGTCATTCTTCACTAGAACCCTTTTTTATATGACACTATTGTTATTGTTTAGTCCAGAAGTGTAGAACCTCCAGTTCTGACGAGTGAAGCCGATGTGGAAGTGTCTCAAAACAAGCATTCTCTCTACTGACCACCAGGGGGCGACTCCTCTAGTTGATCTGTTATGTAGGACAAGGTGTAAATATCCCTTTCTGCATACTCGAGACTCCGTGGGCTGGTCGAATGATTGATGGCATCCTATGGGTTATCAAGTGGGCGCCCTCCTTCTTCGATGCAGAAGTCTCTAAGAGAATTGCTCTACTTCCACTCTGTATGCTCTGGAGTTGAATGTTTTGTTGGTATGTTTTTGACGTGTCAGCATCTCTTACTTCTTCTGACACTTCATGTAGTTGGCGTGCTCGTCTTTGCCACAGTTCCCGAAGGCGTTCCCGGCTGCGTTGACGTCCTCAAAGCAGGCGTCGTGGGCCGGTCGGGCTCCTGGAAACACAACATGTCCATCAGCCCCCTGGATGTGAAGGTGTGCGAGTGCATTCGGGAGAGAGAGGGCGGTTATGATCAATATGGCGAAGGTGACAGCAGAGGATTTGAGGATATGGGACTCGGGGGAGTGGGTGGTGCCAAGGCTGTGACGGAGGAGTGGTTGTGGAGGAAGATGAAGTGTGATGTGTTCAGGAGGACACGAGTCATCTGAGAGCTCAAGAACAAAGAGGAAAGAACATTGCGAGGAGGAAATTGTCTTTTAGAAAAAAGTTGTTGTCACGACTTTGAGAATAAAATAATTCACTGATATATATATTTAAAAAAGAAAAATAACTAAATGTATCATCGTGACTTGAGGCAGTGCTGTATCGTCAATAACGTCCTGCTCAAGGGTGTTAGGCCTGACGCGTGGACTAAACCCTGTACAGGATATTATGGCTCAATAAAGGACACCCCGTGACTCACTCTCAACCAATCAGGATGCTTGGTTTCATCACCCTTGAACGAGACATTATTGACGATACAGTACTGCATCTTGTACCTTATTGCTTAAATATAAGGGCGTGTTTTTAGTCTTTGTGAAAATACTAATATTAATAATTGACCCTACAGCCCTGCCCACTGGTCTGAGGTCTGTGGTACGCAGTGAGTGGCTACGGGCCTTCCCTTACCGTGGCCCCACAGCCCTGCCCACTGGTCTGAGGTCTGTGGTACGCAGTGAGTGGCTACTGGCCTTCCCTTACCGTGGCCCCACAGCCCTGCCCACTGGTCTGAGGTCTGTGGTACGCAGTGAGTGGCTACTGGCCTTCCCTTACCGTGGCCCACAGCCCTGCCCACTGGTCTGAGGTCTGTGGTACGCAGTGAGTGGCTACTGGCCTTCCCTTACCGTGGCCCCACAGCCCTGCCCACTGGTCTGAGGTCTGTGGTACGCAGTGAGTGGCTACTGGCCTTCCTGCGTGGCCCCACAGCCCTGCCCACTGGTCTGAGGTCTGTGGTACGCAGTGAGTGGCTACTGGCCTTCCCTTACCGTGGCCCACAGCCCTGCCCACTGGTCTGAGGTCTGCGGTACGCAGTGAGTGGCTACTGGCCTTCCCTTACCGTGGCCCCACAGCCCTGCCCACTGGTCTGAGGTCTGTGGTACGCAGTGAGTGGCTACTGGCCTTCCCTTACCGTGGCCCCACAGCCCTGCCCACTGGTCTGAGGTCTGTGGTACGCAGTGAGTGGCTACTGGCCTTCCCTTACCGTGGCCCCACAGCCCTGCCCACTGGTCTGAGGTCTGTGGTACGCAGTGAGTGGCTACTGGCCTTCCTTACCGTGGCCCCACAGCCCTGCCCACTGGTCTGAGGTCTGTGGTACGCAGTGAGTGGCTACTGGCCTTCCCTTACCGTAGCCCCACAGCCCTGCCCACTGGTCTGAGGTCTGTGGTACGCAGTGAGTGGCTACTGTCCTTCCCTTACCGTGGCCCCACAGCCCTGCCCACTGGTCTGAGGTCTGTGGTACGCAGTGAGTGGCTACTGGCCTTCCCTTACCGTAGCCCCACAGCCCTGCCCACTGGTCTGAGGTCTGTGGTACGCAGTGAGTGGCTACTGGCCTTCCCTTACCGTGGCCCACAGCCCTGCCCACTGGTCTGAGGTCTGTGGTACGCAGTGAGTGGCTACTGGCCTTCCCTTACCGTGGCCCCACAGCCCTGCCCACTGGTCTGAGGTCTGTGGTACGCAGTGAGTGGCTACTGGCCTTCCCTTACCGTGGCCCACAGCCCTGCCCACTGGTCTGAGGTCTGTGGTACACAGTGAGTGGCTACTGGCCTTCCCTTACCGTGGCCCACAGCCCTGCCCACTGGTCTGAGGTCTGCGGTACGCAGTGAGTGGCTACTGGCCTTCCCTTACCGTGGCCCCACAGCTGCAGGCACTGCTGCTGGTGGGTGAGGCACATGCCGTTGTAGCAGTAGGCCACCCCGTACTGGCAGACGGAGCCGTCCAGCAGGTAGACGTTGCCGGGGCAGTACGGGGACGCCCCGGTGCAGTACTCGGGCAGGTCACAGGCCCCCGCCGGGCCCCGGCACAGGGTGCCCGTCTGCTTCAGCTGACGGAGAGGGGGCAAGCATGAGAGGGGGCTCACAGGGAGGAACACAGACGAGCATGTCAGGGAGGACCACGAAGTGACGACTCTGAGAGTTATTGGTTGGAATATTGATACTAAATGGTTGGACGCCAGTGCAAATGGGAGAACAGAGGCTCAATAAGAGCCCACAGCTCATTCAGGCATGTTTTTGGAGACGGTCAGAGATAAATAGCACAAGTGGAACTATCTGGCCAACACTAGGACGACAGCAGCACGGTCGTGTTGTGCAGCTGGGAGCTGGGCGGGTGGTTTATATTATGAACTTAAACATGCAGGGCAGAACTTTACTGGCTGGTAACAGCCTCAAAAGAAACTCAACATGTCAACATGTGAACACCTCTAGTATTTTC